>NC_090745.1:59382570-59410070 GCF_036898095.1 Palaemon carinicauda | reverse complement strand
CCCCCTAGACTGCTCTTGGTTGGGACACGTCCCTTCCTCCTGTGGCCTAGCGATACGTATTCCCAGCCCTCCCTAATCTAGGAGGAGATCTCCTGGTTTAAGTTAGGCCTTGGGGATTCTGTTTTATTATAGTTTAGGACAGTACACCAGTTCTGTTCCTACTCTGAGCTAACCTACCCTAGGGTTGGAGAGCGCTTCTCTCCTGCCTGGGTAGTATAGAAAACAAATTCCCCCATTCCTTGGGAGCTTTAGGGTCATGACCCCTTCTGCCTCCTCACTCCCCTACCTCCACTCTATCCCTTTGTGTCAGCTTGCCTTCACACCCCTGTCCGCTGTCCTACAATTCCCCCTCAGTGAGAATTGTAGGTTAAGCTGTGCTCTCCTGCTTGACTGGCTGCTCTGCTACACTTCCCCCTCATAGTCGAACTATGGGGTAGTGTTAGCGGCCGTCCTGCCGGCAGAAAATCCCCCTCCCCCCCTGTTTAGAGTGTCCTCTGATCCTCCCTTGGATTACCATAGGCACCCAGCCGTCTGCCGGCTCCCTGCTGCCGGATGATAGGTATATTCCCCCCCCCCCCCCCCCATCATGAGCACACTCCTTCCGGAGGGGAGCCGGTTGGGTATTGGACATTACCCTTCCTCCTTCCCTCCTATAATGTATGGATGCTTAGGTAGGAAGTTCTATTAACCATAATAATTACCTGGAACAGAGGTGATAAAGTGTTAGTAATTATTTCTCAGCTGATCCCATCTTCGTTGATATGTGCTTGATGGATAATAATACGTGGTATTATAAAATACGTCTTTAATGTATAAAAGACTACATTATGAACTTCACTTTGTGACAGCTGACTCTCAAGTGTATATGGAGCGTCTTACACAAATCTCACAAACCAAAACATTGCTAAACAAAAGAGCATCGCTCTGAAAAGACTTAAATCCTACTCCAGCATAAATCATAAAGAATCACATCTTATCTGAGGTAACCAACAAATGTTTGAATCCTAATACCAAAACAAATCATTACTCTTATGATCAAAGCATAACATGTCTTATTCATGCAATATGATGCAATGTTGCGCAATACCTGAAACACTTGAAATAACATAGCACATTGTTACAATAATACATAACAGTCTCCTCCCCCTTAACTTGACATTGTAAAAACATTCATAAATCTAATCTCTTAGGGGGCTTTCCTCTGTTAATCCTATTAGGAAGCACTTTAACCTCATCTTGTACTGGTACATGAATTGGTTCTGAATCTACATTGGATGTTGGACCATCTTGGTTAATACTTGACTCATTTGATCTAACTACTTCTTTAAGTTTCTCATCTCTAACATTCACATGCTCTACTGTCTTTCTGTTTAACGGCTGTAATTGATCAACATGACGTTTTACAACATTATCACCAACACGAACATCATAATGTAAATTTCCTATCTCTCTTACAATCTCTCCTGGTACCCACTTCTCTGGAGTGTTGTACGATCTTACCATGACATCAGACAAAGGTAAAAAATGTCTTACATTAGGAAGCTTTGCTACTTGTTTATACCCTTTATCTTCTAAATCACTTTGCAAACTTGGATACAACAAATCTAACTTACACCTTATCCTCCTTCCCATTAACAAATTTGAGGGTGCCACGCCTGTTGTGCTGTGCGGCGTTGTTGTATAAGACACTAAAAATTTTGACACATGCAAAAATATATTACTTGAGTTTGCTTTTCTACACTTCATATTGTGCTTAAATGTTTGGACAAATCTTTCAGCCTCTCCATTAGTGGATGGATGATATGTAGCTGAAAATGTATGCTTTATACCATTGACATTACAAAATTCTTTAAACTCTTGTGAGGTAAACTGTGGACCATTATCTGTAACAATTCTTTCTGGAATACCATGCGTTGAAAAAATTTGCATTAACTCTTTTATTGTGGCGTAAGACGTTGTCGTCTTCATTGGGATAATTTCTGGCCACTTACTGTAAGCATCTACTACTATCAAAAACAAATAATTCAAAAAAGGACCTGCAAAATCTATATGCACTCGTTGCCATGGATACCTGGGTAACTCCCACGGGTGCATTCTTGCAAATTGAGGATTGTTTTGTTGCATAACACAATTCATACAATTCTTTATATAACATTCCACATCTTTATCTACACCTGGCCACCATACAAAAGTTCTCGCAATTGACTTTGATCTTACAATACCTTGGTGATCAGCATGTATTTCAGACAAAACCTTATTTCTCAGTGAATTAGGAATAACTACCCTGGAACCTCTCATCACTATTCCTTGTGTCACACTCAGTTCATACCATATATCCTTATACGGTTTACAATTTTCCTCCTTTCCACATAAGTCCCTACCTGTCATTAAACTCTCCAAAACCTTACTAAGTACTGGGTCTTGCTTGGTACTGTGTGCTACATCTTTTGCAGTTATTGGTACATTACATACTGAAATTAATAAAACACTGTCATCATACTCTTCTGGAGCTTTGTCTACGGGTAATCTGGATAAAGCATCTGCATTACCCATATTTGATGTTGGACGGTATTCTATATCATAGTGGTACGCTGCTAACGTAACTGCCCAACGTTGTAGTCTTGCAGCTACCAACGTAGGTAAACTTGCTTTTGGACCCAATATTGCTAATAAAGGTTTATGATCTGTAACAAGTGTGAACTTTTTCCTACCATAAAGATACATATGGAATTTTTTAACTCCATAAACTAATGCTAAACCTTCCTTTTCTATTTGAGAGTAATTCCTTTCTGCCTTGTTCAATACTCTAGAAGTGAATGCAATTGGTTTTTCTGTTCCATCTGGCATTACATGAGATAATACTGCACCTAGACCTATGTTTGATGCATCACAAACTAATTTAACTGGTAAATCCATTCGATAATGTACTAAGAATGTAGGTGATGTTATTTCCTGCTTGATTCTTTCAAAAGATTCCTGACACTCTTTTGTCCACTTGCATTCTACACCCTTATTCAACAGATTATACAATGGATGTGCAATTGTAGACAAATTCTGAATGAAATTCCCATAAAATGTTACTAAACCTAGAAATGATTGTAATTCCTTAACATTTTCTGGCACTTTTGTTGATTGTACAGCTTTAATCTTCTCTTTAGTTTTGTGAATACCCTTGCCATTTATTACAAAACCTAAGTATTCCACTGAATCAACTTCTAAAATACATTTGTTCTTATTTACTCTAATATTATGTTCCTTCAACTTCTTCAGAACTGTTCGCAATCTTTCTCTATGTTCTCTTGTGTCTTTACCCGCAATTAAAATATCATCTATAAAAATGAATACTCCTTGCATTCCTGAAAAAATCTTATCCATAGTTTGTTGCCATATAGCTGGACTACTTGCAACTCCATAAGGTAATCTCTTTGGCCTAAACAAACCTAAGGATGTATTTACTGTACATAATTCTTGTGAAGTTTCATCCATGGGAAGCTGTTGAAATGCTTGTCTTAAATCTAATTTAGAAAAAACACTGCATCCTGACATAGTTGCAAACATGTCTTTCGGATTTGGTAAGGGATGTTGAGCTACTTGCAGTTGTGGATTTAACGTTACTTTGTAATCTCCACACAACCTAACCTGTCCACTTTCCTTCACAATAGGAACTAATGGTGTAGCCCAATCTGAATATGTGACCTTTTCCCAAGAACCTTCACTTTCTAATCTCTTGATTTCTGTTTCAACTGCACTTTTCAATGCATACGGTACTGGTCTCGGAGCAAAAAATCTAGGAGAACTGTCAGGTTTCAAAACTAAAATTGCCTTTGCGTTCTTTACTGTACCTATTTTATCTTCAAATACGTCTTTAAACTCTGATATGATATCACCCATAGACATTTCATTTTTGTTTTCATCTTGTCTACCTGCAACCTTCAAAATATTAGGCCAATCTAACTTCAAATACTGTAGGCAATCTAAACCTAGCAAAGTTTGTCCATTACCTTTTACTACTGTTAATGGCATTCTCTCTAATTTCTGTTCTTTGTACTGTACTTCTACGTTCGGAACACCTATTACCTGAATATCAAAACCATTATAACTTTTCAAAACTCTATTTGTACCTTCTAATAACAAATTAGGAATGCTTTTAGCCATTTTCTCAGACATAATTGATACATCGGCTGCTGTGTCAACTTGCATCAAAATTGGTTTACCATTTATGATTACTTCTACCATGATATGTTTCTTTGCACCTTTATTGACTGAATTTATGTGAAACGCAAAATCAGTTTCTGAACTAACCTGATTATCATGAACATTTTCCTCATTATTCTCTTGACCCATAGTATCAACTGTAGCATTTATTTTCTTTGCGTACTGTTTAGGAAATCTACAAGCAGTTGCAAAATGACCTAGCTTTCTGCAATTCTGGCATGTCTGTCCAGTAGCAGGGCATTTCTTTGCTTCGTATGCAAGATGATCAGTTTTACCACACCTAAAACACTTGGGTTTTTCCTGTTGTTTCTGTGTATAACCCTGATTCTGATATTTATGAACATTAGTGGTAGGCACTTTTCTATGACTAGGCTTTGACATATTTCTTCTCTGATTCTCATTGGTTTTCCACTTAGAACCTACTGTATTAATTTTAGAATTTTCCATTCTATTGCTTGTAGAACTACCTATTATGTGACTTTGCCTATTTGATGTTTCTAAAGCTCTGCCTGTTATCAATACCTTTTCTAATGTTAAATCTTTATCTTGCAATAATTTCTTTCTTAGCTCTTCTGATGTGCAATGTGCAATTACTTGATCTATGATAACATTCTCTAACTCTAGAAATTCACATGAAACAGCTAAATTCTTTAGTCTAGTCACAAATGCATCTAAACTTTCATTTTCTTTCTGATAAGCTTGCGCTGAAAACTGGTATCTTTCAAAAAATTTATTGACTTGAGGAGCAAAATATGTGGTAAGAGCCTTAATTGCAGCTTCACTTGTGTCATCTGTAGGCTGCAAAGTCTTAAACACTTCCCGAACTTCCCTACCTGCTGTATGAAGTAATAATGCCTTCTTTTGTGCATCCTTCATGTTCCCTAATGCTTCTAAATAAATCTTAAATTCCTCACACCACTGTTGCCATCGTGTTGCAACAGAATTAGGCTCAGCAGTGACGCTGAAACCTGGTGGCGGTTCGATATTAAAAGGCATTTTGTTTGCTTACCTTAATAACTGTGGTAGGTTAAGCTACTTTTCTGCAGTCACAAGTATACTTCCTACCTACCCAACTTTAAATTTCACCCCTTTGTGTATTTGATGAAATTCCTATTCTGCTGCTGGTAAAATCTTCATTGGGCGATTTTACTCTTGATTTCCGATGTACAAAACCTTCTCTTGTGCTGGCCGTCTTTGTACATAGGCTCCAATGCTTCTCCCTGCTTGCTTCTCCCTGCTTGTCCGTCGTCCTCAAACGTCGCCAAAATATAATGTATGGATGCTTAGGTAGGAAGTTCTATTAACCATAATAATTACCTGGAACAGAGATGATAAAGTGTTAGTAATTATTTCTCAGCTGATCCCATCTTCGTCGCCAAAATATAATGTATGGATGCTTAGGTAGGAAGTTCTATTAACCATAATAATTACCTGGAACAGAGATGATAAAGTGTTAGTAATTATTTCTCAGCTGATCCCATCTTCGTTGATATGTGCTTGATGGATAATAATACGTTGGTATTATAAAATACGTCTTTAATGTATAAAAGACTACATTATGAACTTCACTTTGTGACAGCTGACTCTCAAGTGTATATGGAGCGTCTTACACAAATCTCACAAACCAAAACATTGCTAAACAAAAGAGCATCGCTCTGAAAAGACTTAAATCCTACTCCAGCATAAATCATAAAGAATCACATCTTATCTGAGGTAACCAACAAATGTTTGAATCCTAATACCAAAACAAATCATTACTCTTATGATCAAAGCATAACATGTCTTATTCATGCAATATGATGCAATGTTGCGCAATACCTGAAACACTTGAAATAACATAGCACATTGTTACAATAATACATAACACCTCCTTATCTTTCTCTCTTCTATCATGGTGCCGGTCCACTGCCGCCTTCGCCTGCCGGCGATAGCCGCCGGCATGCCAGGTGACTTTCCTTCTTTATAGGATGTTCTTATCTGAGGATTACCTAAGGCAACAACCTGCCGGCTGCCTGGGGCCGCCGCCCCTTGCCGCCACTAGCCGCCAGCACCCCAGGTGACCTTCCTACTTCATAGGATGTTCCTATCTGAGGACTACCTATAGCGACAGCCTGCCGGCTGCCGGGGCCGTTGCCCCTTGCCGCCGCTGCCGCTGGCTTCTCAGACAACCTTCCATCTTATGTACCCAGCTAGATTCACCAACGCCGACAGCCTGCCGGCTGCCGGAGGCCACCGCCCTGCCGGCGACCTGCCGCCGTGCCGGCGGTCGCCCCTTTAGGTGTTTCCTACCTCTCTGCTGCTCAGTGTGTAGCCTTGATGGATTCACCCTGCCGGACCAGGCCTCCGGCTTGCCGGTGACGCTCTTGCGGCTTGCCGGCGACGCTCTTGCGGCTTCCAAGGACAAGCACCCCTTCCCCCCGGCTGCCGGCCCTGTGCCGGCAGTCGACCTGTACAGCCATATAGCCAGACTGATCTTCTTTGCTGTTTCATACCCTGAAGACAGTGTCTGAGCTGTATGATTGTACAGTACAATGTTTCCAGCATACGCTGTGCTTCTCAGTGCAGTCTCTTACCGGGACCTTCCCAAATATAAAGGGGTTTCTCCTATTTTCCTCCTCTTTTCTCTAGGTTCTGAATGATTTCAGACCTTCTACACTCTGTAGACAATTCCTTTATAAGGAAGCCTAGCTTGGCTCCCCCATAGGGATACCATTCCCTCTTCTAGAACCTCAGGTCCTAAGGAATTGCCGGCAGAAAAGGTCGCGGGATTCACAAGTATGTGTCTTCCTACTTCTTTTCTAGCTCACCTATCCGGAGCTTACATAACACACAGAGCTACAGATTAATGAATCTTAAATTTAAGAGTAATGTAAGACATGACTCTGTTTTCCATGTACTCATGTTCTCTTTCTTTTACAGGAGGAGTACCTGAAGTGGGAGAGTCCTTTCTGCTCGGTTCGCCGCCCGGAATTCTACGGGCATAGGGCGTGTCGGACCCACGTCCCCTGTACTGCAAAGAAGGGCAACGTAAAGTATTGGGATCCAGTATCTTGCTCAATCTGCAAAGGCCTCCTTGATGAGGGGTTCGACAACCCCCTGTCAGCAGAGGCCAGGGACAATGCTCGGGAGAAACTGCGCAAGTGGGTGCGCGGTTTCCAAAAGAACGCCTCCGGGCCGTATCTCCCCAGCGAGAAGATGAGGGTCTTGCTTTTCCCGAAAGCATTAGCAGATTCTGTGATCCCCCAGGATCAGATCCCCTTGGTTCAACTGCTGTCGAACCAGACATCGAGACTACGCTTAGCAAGTGTTGTCTAGACGAGGGGGAGAAGATGTCGGACGTGTCCGACAACACCGAGAGGACCCTCATGGGCGAGGATCTAGAGGAAGAAGAGGATCAGGTGGAATACCCTGATTCGGAGGGCGAGGTCGCCCCTCCACCTCCTGCAGCTCCTGTAGTGTCGAGGAGCCAGTCCCCTCTACCTCCGCCGCATTGCAGCCCCTGCTGCCCGCCACCGAAGATGCCATCCGGGTATTGGTGGCATTAATGGACGAGAAGCTTAATAAGCATTCTGCAGAAATTACAAATCGTTTGATGGGATGGAAGCAACCGAAGAAGATCTTGGTTAAGGACCTTCCTTCCTACTCGGAGTCTAACCCCTGGAGGTACGCCTAGCATATGCCAATTACAACTGGCAAAATCTTTATCAACGACAAGTTAGGGTCTATCCTTTTGGAAGAAGTGGAATTCTTCCCTAACTTTGAGGCTTACCCGGACTGTTACGTCCGACTTAGGTCCGAACCGGCCTCCAAGGAGGAGACTGAGCCCAAAGAGGTGATCGTTTTCAATCACTCAAAAGCCCAAGCCATGCTGGCAGAATGCGTGAAGAGTCGTGGTTTTACCAACTCAAAAATGCCAGCTCTTAGCAAGAAGCACCCGTCCTTTCTTGCTCCCTCTTCTGCAACCTTTCCCTTCGTGGAAAAGGCCTTCCATGCGGTCATGAAGGCGGTGGAGGAAGGAAAGCCCTGTTCTACCCTGGAGGAGTGTAGGCCTCTCTCCCTCGCCCTTCCCCCCGACGACAGGTTCTGGAAAGACATCCAGTTTACCTTCATGGTTGGGAAGCTGGAACCTGATGTGGCTGGACCTCAGTTCAATGAGGACCTCCCGAAGCTGAATGACCACCTTCTTTGTCGGGAGCAAGAGACCAAGGAGAGACTAGCTGCCTCCCTGTCTCACCAGATTCAGCTGGAGGTCATGGCCGGGGACGTTAGAGTCCCAGATCTCTATATGGTTCTTGCCAAGACCCACCTAGTGACTGTGATGAAGGACCTGTACAGCTTCATCAGGGCCAGAAGAACCTGCAGAGAGTTCGTGTTGGCCAACGCGGCAGTAAAACACGAACCCCGGAAACTAATCTCCTCCAACATCTGGGGTAAGTATATCTTTCCATCTGCTCTGGTGAAAGAGATCGTTGACAAAGCCGCCTCTGAGAATCGGAACCTTCTCAACAAGTGGGGCATGTCACGCAAGAGGAAATCCTCTCAGGAAGAAGGCCCTCAGCCTAAGAGGAAATCCTCCAAACCAAGACCCCAGCAACGTCAACAAAAACGCCAGTTTCTGGCTCCTGCTACTCCCCAAGTGGTCGTTCAGCCGCAACAGACCTTTCAGTTGGTCCCCCAACCGGTGGTGTCACATTCACCGGTCTTCACCCCTGCCTACAAACGACAGTCCTCTACCTTTCGTCACAGAGGTAGAGGCTCAGGCAGAGACTCCTCGCGCCGTCCCTCCAGGGGCAGAGAAGGAAAGGGAGCTAGCGGCCGAGGTGGCAAGCCCTCGGGAAACTAGAAGCAATGAAGTACTTCTGGTGGGAGGAAGACTCCGCCACTTTCAGGATTGCTGGACCTTCGATCCTTGGGCACACAGCATCATCAAGAAGGGACTGGGTTGGAGCTGGACACAACCACTTCCAACCTTCAACCAATTCTTCCAGCCATCAACCCCCCTCTTGGAAGAATATGTCCTAGAACTCTTCAACAAGAAGGTGATCAAGAGGGTAAAGTCCACCAGGTTCCAGGGAAGACTGTTTTGTGTTCCCAAGAAGAACTCAGACAAACTTAGAGTCATTCTCGACTTGTCACCCCTCAACAAGTTCATTGCGAACAACAAATTCAAGATGCTGACTCTTCAACAAATAAGAGCTCTACTGCCTCACAAGGCCTACACGGTCTCAATAGACCTGACGGATGCCTACTGGCACATCCCAATGAACCACCACGCTTCCTCCTACCTAGGATTCCGGCTCCATCGAAGAAGCTACGCCTTCAGAGCCATGCCCTTCGGGCTCAACGTGGCTCCGAGAATCTTCACCAAGCTAGCAGACACGATCGTCCACCAGCTACGCCTTCAGGGCGTCCAAGTGATGGCCTACCTCGACGACTGGCTGGTCTGGTCGACTTCGCCAGAAAAATGTTTGAAAGCTTGCAGCAAAGTGACCCAGTTCCTGGAAGATCTGGGTTTCAAAATAAACACCAAGAAGTCTCGCCTCGCTCCAGCTCAGAAGTTCCAATGGTTAGGAATCCATTGGGATCTTCAGTCACACTGCCTTTCCATTCCACTGAAGAAATGGAAAGAAATAGCAGGGTCTGTCAGAAGACTTCTCAAATCCAAATGGATCTCAAGACGACAGCAGGAACAAGTTCTCGGCTCACTATAGTTCGCCTCAGTGACAAACCCAGTGCTATGAGCACAGCTAAAGGATGCATCGGGAGTCTGGAGACGAAACGCATCCGTCGCTCGAAGAGATCTCAAGAGACCCCTACCGAACAGGCTTCACTCCCTGCTAAGCCCGTGGTCAGACGCAAGGACCTTGAAAAGATCCATCCCTCTCCAACCTCCACCTCCATCGCTCAACATCCACACGGACGCTTCTCTGGAGGGTTTGGGGGGGGGGGGGCACTCTCATCAACGGCAAGTTCAAGGAACATGGTCTCCCCTATTCAAGACGTTTCACATCAACATCTTGGAGGCCATGGCGGTTCTTCTCACCCTGAAGAAATTATCCCCGCGTCCCTTGAGACACATCCGTCTAACTCTAGACAGCTCGGTAGTAGTCAGATGTCTCAATCATCAGGGGTCGAGATCGCCCCACTTAAATCAGGTGCTATTACCCATCTTCCGCCTAGCGGACAGGAAGAAGTGGCACCTGTCTGCAGTTCACCTACAAGGATTCCGCAACGTGACGGCGGACACTCTTTCGAGGACAAGCCCCATAGAGTCAGAATGGTCCCTAGACGCAAGATCATTCTCCTTCATCTCCCGTCAAGTCCCGGAACTACAGATCGACCTCTTCGCAACAAGCGACAACAAGCAACTTCCTCGATATGTGGCCCCTTACGAGGACCCCAAAGCGGAAGTAGTGGACGCCATGTCCCTGGACTGGAACAGATGGTCCAAGATTTACCTGTTCCCTCCACCCAACCTTCTGCTGAAAGTCCTTTCCAAACTGAGAACCTTCAAAGGGATAGCAGCCCTAGTGGCTCCCAAGTGGCTTCGGAGCAATTGGTTTCCACTAGTCCTGGAGCTACAGCCCAAGCTGATCCCCTTGCCGGGCCCAGTTCTCTCCCAACAGGTGCAGAAGTCGACTGTCTTCGCTTCATCAAAGAAAGTCAAGGATCTTCATCTCATGATTTTCTCTCCCTAGCCGTGAAGAAAAGGTTTGGGATCTCGAAGAAAAGTTTGGACTTCCTAGAGGAATGCAAAACAAAGTCTACCAGAAGGCAATATGAATCATCCTGGAAAAAGTGGGTATCCTTCGTCAAGGCAAAAAATCCTAAGGAAATCTCCATAGATTTTTGCATGTCCTTCTTTATTCACCTTCATGGACAAGGCTTGGCAGCCAATAGGATTTCCACTTGTAAATTGGCCTTGACCAGACCAATTCTATACGCCTTCCAAATAGATTTATCCACCGAAATCTTCAATAAACTTCCGAAGGCGTGTGCTAGACTCCGTCCAGCACCTCCACCGAAACCCATCACCTGGTCCCTGGATAAGGTGCTTCATTTTGCCTCTAGCCTGGACAATGATTCTTGCCCTCAGAAAGACTTGACTCAAAAAGTAATTTTCCTTTTTGCTCTCGCCTCGGGAGCCAGAGTCAGTGAAATAGTGGCATTATCAAGAGAAGAGGGCCAGATACAGTTCGCCGACACGGGGGAACTTACCCTCTTTCCCGACCCCACGTTTCTCGCTAAAAGTGAACTTCCCACCAAAAGATGGGGCCCTTGGAGAATCTGCTCCCTGAAGGAAGATGGCTTTCTATGCCCAGTGGAGAGTCTTAAGGTTTATCTTAGAAGAACTTCTGACTTTGGTGGAGGACATCTTTTTAAAGGAGAAACGTCGGGCAGTGACCTGTCACTAAAACAACTTACAGCGAAAATCACCTACTTTATTCGCAGAGCGGATCCTGACAGTACATCCGCAGGTCACGATCCCAGGAAAGTCGCCTCTTCCCTAAATTTCTTCCAAGGAATGGACTTCGAAAGCCTCCGATCCTTCACAGGCTGGAAGTCCCCTAGAGTGTTCTTCAAACACTATTCGAAGCAGGTGCAAGAAGTCAAGAGATTCGTGGTGGCAGCAGGTAGCGTGATGAAACCTGCTGTTTAGTGCTGCGTAGGACAGTGAGTTTTTCGGGACTTTAACTCAAACGGGTGCCTGTGTTGACCCTAGTGCGATACATAGTGATTTCAAGGGACACTTAGTGTCACTAATGGACTGTTCTTTACCAAGGTGAAATGACATAGATTCTTACACGTGTGCCACATGTTCTTGGACATGAAGTGTATTATGATTTAAAAGACTGGTGTTCCTCAGGAACTAGTGATTACAGGAAAAAATTTTTCCCTTTCGGATTCTGCATCACCGTCTTATTAAAATATCTATGTCTATTATCGTATTTTATTATTGTACATAATTTTCCATATTTCCATGCAAGTTTCAAATAAAATATTTTATTTACCATATGCGTCTAATTTTGCTCCTATTTTTTACATGAAAATATATTGCTGTTCTTGTTTTATTGAACCTACTCTAGAGTTTATTATGATTAGTATACCTACTATCTTATATACACTCACCTAATGGTATAAAATTTGTTCCTACACAAATATTTACCCTTCTGATCTGTCTTGAGACCGGCACGATTTCTTATCCAGGTGAGTCTTTCCTCGTCAGATTACTTCGAGATATTCCTCTTGTCCTATTAGGACCTTCCTCGCAAGGGGGGCGGGATGCCAGGTCAGTGTAATGACTCTGGTAGTGACATTTAATGGAGATGTCACGGTCTCTTTGGTCACCAGACCACGGGAATGTTAATCAAAGTACAGGGCACTTGAAATGGGAACAAATCCACTATACATTAATTCTCTAGTACACTTCCATCAGGACGACATGGCTTGAGCCCAAAAAACGGATTTTGAGCTAAGCAAAAAATCTATTTTTGGGTGAGATGGCCATGTCGTCCTGATGGACCCGCCCAACTGTTCAATTTCAGCCTGCCAAGCCCCTCCCTGCTGTATTGCATCGCGAAGGCTGGTAGTGAGCTAGAACGGAATGAGGACGGACGTGACGTCACACAAGTATGGCATCGGTTTGTTTACGTTGCGAGTACCGTAACAGTAACGAAGGTAGGGTAACTTTGGAACGGCACCTCAGTTACCTCGCCACCTTTCCCCCTCGAAGCGTAAACGCTAGGTGGGGTGCAGATAGCCATGTGACGGGTTTATGCATGCGTCCCCTGTTGATATACGATATTCTAAAGGGAAACCTTTAGGGTACTCAGTTAGAATTCTGTGAAAACCTTTAGTTTAATTCTCTGGGAATATTATGGTAGTCATATATATCCAAAGGAAGCTACTGAAGGAACCTTCCATCAGGACGACATGGCTATCTCACCCAAAAATAGATTTTTCGCTTCGCTCAAAATCCGTTAATAGAGATTTAGCTAAAATTAGTGCATAGTGCAAATTATGGGGTATGAAGTTGAATCCTAAAAAAACTCAAAGTATGATTGTAAGTAGGTCAAGGACGGTGGCTCTTCAACATCCGGATCTCAGTATTGATAATGTTTCTTTAAATTTGTATGACTCTTTTAAAATTTTAGGTGTATTCCCGACAGCAAATTTACTTTTGAGAAACACATTAGGTCTGTGTCTTCTTCAATTGCACAAAAAATTGGCTTATTGAGAAAGTCTTTCAAGATTTTCGGAGATCAATCTATTCTGAAGTGTTTTAATTCTTTCACTCTACCATGTTTTGAGTATTGTTCTCCTGTCTGGTGTTCAGCTGCTGATTCTCATCTTAATTTGTTGGACAGAAACTTACGGTCTATTAAATTTCTTATTCCTGATTTAGATATTAATCTTTGGCACCGTCGTTCAATTAGTTCATTATGCATGTTGCATAAGATTTTTCATAACTCTAACCATCATTTACTATCAGATCTCCCAGGACAATTCTATCCTGTTCGTAACACTAGGCAGGCAGTTAATTCTAATAGCCAGGCCTTCTCCATCACGAGGCTCAATACTTCACAGTATTCTAGAAGTTTTATTCCAGCTGTTACAGGTTGTGGAATGATCTTCCTAATCGGGTCGTTGAAACAGTAGAACTTCAAAAGTTCAAAGTTGGAGCAAATATTTTTATGTTAACCAGGCTGACATGTCTTTTTATAGCTTATATATGACATATCTGTTTTTGACGTTGTTAAAAGTTAATATAGGACATATCTGTTTTGACGTTGTTACTGTTTTATTTATTTCCTTATTTCCTTTCCTCAGTGGGCTATTTTTCCCTATTGGAGCCCTTGGGCTTATAGCATCTTGCTTTTCCAACTAGGGTTGTAGCTTGGCTAGTAACAATAATAATAATAATAATAATAATAATAATAATGATAATAATAATAATATATATATGTGTATATATACCCATATATATATATATATATATATATATATATATATATATATATATATATATATATATATATATATATATATATATATATATATATGTGTGTGTATATACATATGAATATATATATATATATATATATATATATATATATATATATATATATATATATATATATATATATATATATATATGTATATATATATATATATATATATATATATATATATATATATATATATATATATATATATATATATATATATATATATATGTATATATACACATACACACAAACACACACACACATATATATATGTATATATATATATATATATATATATATATATATATATATATATATATATATATATATATATATACATATATATATATATATATATATATGTGTGTATATATATATATATATATATATATATATATATATATATATATATATATATATATATATATATATATATATATTGTTACGATGTCCACATCATGAACAACCATAACACATATTTAAAAACAGGTTTAATTATGAGGAGGAGAATTACACACAAAACAACACTTCAAAGCATTTTATTATGCTTAAATAACAAACACTTGCAGATGCGACCGGTATCTAAGAGCTCAGGTAATATTCATGGAAAAATAATTAATAAATATAATAAAACAAAACTTAGCTGACATTCGAACAAGCAGTTCTAGAGGTCTCCGAGTGAATAGAGAGTATTCGAAAACAAATTCTTGAGTGAGAGGTTCTTCTTCAGCCACAGATACGAAGATACACCTGGAAATTACAATCCAGGAATGAAGCCACACTCCTGAAATTCCCACATTTAAACAGGCCACACCAACGTAACTCGAGAGGGCCCACGCTGCTTCTCAAACAGCCACAACCATCACATGGGAACGGAATTGATTGCTCCAAACTCAACGGCGAAACACCGGATCCAACACCGTATCTTCCAAAAGTATCAGTGACCTTCCTTGAAGACAGACACCTTCTCACTGCCGACTGTAATTCTCGTTGCTGTGACGTGACCTCCGAAACCTTCGTTCCTGCCAACAAATGGGGAACAAGTAGTTAACTGGCATTTGAACAATTGTCTAGTCAATCTTTCCCGAACTATTCAAAACAGAATTATTTATTTATATTACACCTCCCCCCTAAAAAGGAAAAATATATATGTAATATATATTTTGCATCCAACAAAATCAGGTCAAAAATATATCAAGTCACATCCTTGATAATGCATCCGGGATGACTTTCTCTTGATTACTATTATTATCTAACTTTATATTCAACAAGACTGGCTTTGGCGTCCTTGAAAAATACGGCTTTAACATATTAACATGGCACAACCTTTTTCCTTCTCCTATCTGGAGTAAGAACAACATAATCCGTATTTCCTACCTTCTTTTCTATTATGTAAGGCCCAGAAAACTTAGCATTTAATGGCTGACCTGCTACTGGAAGAAATACCAATACCTCATCTCCTGGTTTGTAGTCAACCTTTTTGGCTCCCAAGTCATAGTATTTTTTCATCTTCTGCTGAGCTTCCATTAAGTTATCTCTTGCTATGTCCCAGGTTTTCCTGATTCTTTCCCTGGAATCTGAAACATAGTCCAACAAATTAGAATCTTCAACATTATTAATCCACAGATCTTTAATCAATTTTAAAGGTCCTCTAACCTGATGACAAAATACCAACTCGAAAGGGGAAAACCCTAACGACTCATTGTGGATTTCTCTGGACGCAAACAGAAGGAAGGGCAGACCTTTATCCCAATCGCTTTTGTTCTCCAAACAAAATTTTTTCAACATAGTTTTCAAGGTTTGATGATACCTTTCTATAGCCCCTTGGCTCTGAGGATGGTACGCTGATGAAGTTACCTGCCTGATACCTAGTTCCTGCATTGCCTCTCTGAATACATTGCTTAAGAAGTTTGAACCCTGGTCCGACTGAACCTCTTTAGGCAATCCAAACCGAGTGAAAAATTGTAACATCCCATTTACGACATTCTTAGAGCAGACATTCCGCAACGGAATGGCCTCAGGATACCTAGTGGATCTGTCCATGATTGTAAGTATATACTGATTTCCACCTTTTGACTTTGGCAATGGACCAACAATGTCCACTAATACCCTATGGAATGGTTCTTCCATGGCTGGTATGGGTTCAAGGGGAGCTTTAGACAACTTTTGGTTCGGTTTTCCGATCATTTGACACACATGGCATGTCTTACAAAACTTTAACTTCAGAATGAATCCCAGGCCAGTAAAAGTGTTTAGTTAATTTGCAAAAAGTTTTATTGACTCCGAAATGGCCACTAAATGGATTCTGATGGGCTAAATGTAAAATAGAGGGTCTGTAATTTGGAGGAACGACTATTTGATAATTAACTTCCCATTCTTCATCGGCAGCAACCTTAGAGGCTCTAAATTTTCTCATCAATAATCCATTTTCGACATAATACCCGACTGGAATGTTCTCAATTTCCTTATCTGAAAAAGCCTTTGCAGCTATCTCGGCTAGCTCTAGGTCATTTTCTTGATCCTTTATGAATTTCTCTCTAGATACAGCTAAAACCTTACCTTGTTCAGAACAATCACCAAATTTTCCCAGAAAACACTTCGATAAGTCAATCTTAGAATCCCTACTAGCTTCCAATTTCCGCCTTGATCGTGTGATAGCACACATGGGAAAAATACCAGGAAATTCTCCTTCCAAGCTCTCTGTGCTTGCACATGACTGAGGATAACTAAGTAACCGTGGGTTACTTAAAACCCTATTACCACCAATATCATTGGCTAATATCAAATCGACTCCTTCCACAGGAATTTCTTCCACAACGGCAACCCTAACCGGACCCGTCGCATAATCAGACTGCAGAACCACAGTCTCATACGGACAAGAGATTATCTCTTTTGGAAAACTCTTAATCAATACCTTTTCCTTACCCTCATACTCAAAACCTTCAGGCAATGCCCTTTTCAAAATCAATGACTGTAGGGCCCCTGTATCTCTAAGGATAACTAATCCTTTCCTGCCCTTACCACTTTCTGTAGCTACACTACCATAAGACACAAATGACTTATATCTCTCCAAATCAGAGAGCCCAGGGCTTTTCTTACCCTCACTTAATGCATTAATCTCTCTATCAGCACTTACCCTGCTTACCAAAGCAACTGGTTTGTGCTCTCTATTATCGTCCCTTAAGGACCAACAGTCGGCCTTTCTATGGCCCAGTTTACCACAGTTAAAACATTTAATTGGCATCCTCTGTCCACTAGGCAAACTACTACCTTTCAATACTGGAGCTACAACACTTTTATCTAAATCACTTGCGTTTTCAGTTTTACTCTTACCACTTTTCAATTCCTGAAAACCCTCTTTGCTGCTTCTACCCCTAACCAAATTTTTCCCTTCAAAAATTTTGTGCGTCAGCGAGTACTCGTCAGCCACAATGGCAGCTTTCTCTAAGCTCTCAACCTGAAGCTCCTCTAAGTGTACCTTCAAATCCTTAGATAAACAATTCTTAAACTCTTCTAACAATATTAGTTGTTTAAACCCTTTAAAATCACAGATTCCTTTAGATCTCAACCAATCGTCAAGCAATTTAGCTTTTATACGAGCAAAATCTACGTAAGTCTGATCTCCCGTTTTAAAAAGCCTACGAAATTTTAACCTGTAAGCCTCTGGCACTAATTCATATGCTTTGAGAATACACTTTTTCAATTCGTCATAATTACCGCAAATCTCCTCAGACAAGCTAGAAAATACCTCTTGAGCCCTACCTTTCAATGCACATTGTAATAACATAGACCATGATGTCTTAGGCCAGCCCATTCCTTTCGCTACTTTCTCAAAAGTTATAAAATAATTAGTTACTTCGTTTTCATCAAAAGGTGGAACCATCTTCATATATTTAGCTACATCGAAATCTCCACTACCTTGTCTGTGTCTTACTTTAATTTCCTCTAACTTTAGTTCGTGTTCCATTCTTTCACGCTCAAGTTTCCTCTCTCTCTCCCTTTCTTCCGCTCTTGAACGTTCAGCAGCTACTCTTTCACGTTCGGCAACTATGTCTAACTCCTTCAGCTTTATTTTAAGTTTCAAAGCTTCTATGTTATCACTTTCCTTTACACTTGAAGCTTCCGCCTTCTCCTCTACAATACCTAGGTGTCCTATCAAACCCTTTATCAAATCATCCTTTTTCATATCCATAGTAAAACCTATGTCTAGATAATTAGCAATTAACACAAGTTCCCGTTTACACAGACTTTGAAAAGCTGCAACCCCCGGTAAGGACGACAGAAATTCCTTTACGTCAAAGTCGCTTTCTAAATACTCCGTTTCAGACTCAGACATGATTGGTTACAATGGCTATAAAACAACTAAATAACTAAACTCAAACCTACACTAATTAAATAAACTCCTCATTTAAACCTGTTTTGCTTAAATTGAAATTCATTGATCCCGGACAGGCCCCCAAATATGTTACGATGTCCACATCATGAACAACCATAACACATATTTAAAAACAGGTTTAATTATGAGGAGGAGAATTACACACAAAACAACACTTCAAAGCATTTTATTATGCTTAAATAACAAACACTTGCAGATGCGACCGGTATCTAAGAGCTCAGGTAATATTCATGGAAAAATAATTAATAAATATAATAAAACAAAACTTAGCTGACATTCGAACAAGCAGTTCTAGAGGTCTCCGAGTGAATAGAGAGTATTCGAAAACAAATTCTTGAGTGAGAGGTTCTTCTTCAGCCACAGATACGAAGATACACCTGGAAATTACAATCCAGGAATGAAGCCACACTCCTGAAATTCCCACATTTAAACAGGCCACACCAACGTAACTCGAGAGGGCCCACGCTGCTTCTCAAACAGCCACAACCATCACATGGGAACGGAATTGATTGCTCCAAACTCAACGGCGAAACACCGGATCCAACACCGTATCTTCCAAAAGTATCAGTGACCTTCCTTGAAGACAGACACCTTCTCACTGCCGACTGTAATTCTCGTTGCTGTGACGTGACCTCCGAAACCTTCGTTCCTGCCAACAAATGGGGAACAAGTAGTTAACTGGCATTTGAACAATTGTCTAGTCAATCTTTCCCGAACTATTCAAAACAGAATTATTTATTTATATTACAATATATATATATATATATATATATACATATATATACATATATATATATATATATATATATATATATATATATATATATATATATATATATATATATATATATATATATATATATATATATATATATATATATATATATATATATATATATATATATATATATATATGTATATGTGTATATATATATATGTATATATATATATATATATATATATATATATATATATATATATATATATATATATATATATATATATATATATATATATATATATATATAGTGGTATGATAAACCACTATGTAAAGTATTTATAGACTATGAGAAAGCTTTTGAGACTGTCAAAACCTCAGCAGTATTAAAAGCCCTTCAACAAGGAATAGATGAATCTTACGTAAGAACATTTGAAGATTTCTTTAAGTGAAGTACAGCAATCCTAAACCTACATAAAGATAGTGAGAAAATTCCGATTGAGAAAGGAGTTGGACAATGAGACCCTATCCCTCGTAAATTATTCACAGCATGCTCAGAAGAAGTTTTAAGAATTTAGATTGGGAAAATGTAGGAAATAATATTAATGGAGTATACCTTAACAACTTAAGATTTGCAGATGACATAGTTGTGTTTAGTGTTTCATGGGAGAAATTGCAAAAGATGATAGAAGATTTGATTAGAGAAAGTAGAAATGTAGTACTGAAAATAAATATGAGTAAAACTAAGATAATGTTGTACCAACCGTGTGTCACAAGATCGTACATAGTTCATTTTGTGCTTGTATCTTTGCTTTCCCCTCGCACTGAAAAGAACCTGAATAAACATGTCTGCTTTTCTCTGTAATAGTGTCAATTTTAAACATGAAAATTCCTGTTGCCTTGAGCTTTTGTATATAAACTCACTCAGTTGCTTTCATAATGTCTTTGAGTCACAACCTTCTCTCGGCCCGTCACATTGGTGACCCCGGAGTGTCTCGTTCCTCCCGCCTTCACCACCCACGTCCCCCACCGCCTTTCACCGTTACTATGACGCCGTCAATGCATACCTTCTGCAGCAGTACTCACCGTCGCCAGCCGCCCGTATAGCAACACCTTTTCAACTCTCGCAATAACCGTTGGGGGACCAAAGGGCTTCGCTCGCCGTCAGGGAAATGACCAGTATCGCTTGCCTGCAACCTGCCGCAGGCAGCTCTCCTCGTGAGGTGAACCTACTTCGTGCCCTTTGGGTAAGCCGTTTACCCAAACCTGTACGCGCTGCCATACCTGATGTTGATAGTTTACTCATAAAGGACTCGATGACCAAAGCCGACGCCCTTATGGACATCCACTTCATGACCTTCAAAACCTCCATCAACGCCTCCACTCGTGACGAAGAGGAAACCTATTCAACTTCAACCGAAGCTGACGTGAATGCCGTAGGACACACACGCCTGTGAATGCCATAGGACACACACGCCTATGAATGCCGTAGGACATGCCTATGAATGCCGTAGGACACACGCCTATGAATGCCGTAGGACACATGCCTATGAATGCCATAGGCCTATGAATGCCGTAGGATACACATGCCTATGAATGCCGTATGACACACTCGCCTACCCATCATCCACCACTTGCTCGCGCCCCAACCAACAACTTCTACAGCCACTCACTGCCGCTAATCGGCGCAGTTTTTGCTACTACCACTCCAGATTTACCATGTACAGTAAGTAATTTTTAGAGGGGGAGCCATGTACCAACCGTGTGTCACACGATCATACATAGTTCATTTTGTGTTTGTATCTTCGCTCTCCCCTCGCACTAAAAAGAACCTGAATAAACATATCTGCTTTTCTCTGTAACAGTGTCAATTTTAAACATGAAAATTCCTGTTGCCTTGAGCTTTTGTATATAAAGGAGAGCGTTCAATAATAACTCACTCAGTTGCTTTCATATAGTCTTTGAGTCACAACCTTCTCTCGGCCCGTCACAATGTCCAATGAATATGCAGAGGCAACCAATAAGAGTTACGGACAAACCTCTAGAGATTGATAATGAATATACCTACATAGGGAAGACAGTGAGTGTTTCCTCAAGATACGAGACCGTAATTAAAAGAAGTATAAACATATGATAGAGAGCTTTTGGTAAACAAAATAAGATTATGAAAATTAAATGCCACTTTCTCAAAAAGGAAGAAAAATATCTAATCAGATGGTACTACCAGTTTTAACTTATGTATCAGAAACTTGGAGCCTTATTAAAGCCTTGGATCTGGGTTTAGAACATATGCTAGTTATAACTCAAAGAGCAATGGAAAAATTAATGATGAGAATAATACCAATAGACAGAAAATGAGCAACATGGATACGAGAGCAAACTAAAGAAGAGGTTATTTTAACATATAAGTAAAAGAAATGGACATGGACAGGACATATAATGAGAATGACTGATAACCTAATTGACCATTAAGAATAGCAGAATGGGTCCCTAGAGATTGTATAAATAGCAGGGGAATATAGAGATAGAGTGATTTCAATGATAAAGTAGGTCAAACGAAGAGAGGAGAATCCTCTGTATGTAAATTTGGAGTAGGCACAAGTAATGACAGAGGAGACATGAACACCTCTTTTGTTATAAAAGGAAACAGAAAATGGACACAAAGAAGCCCAAACAGAGAAATGAAAAACCAAAAAAATTTTATTTGCAGTGAAAAAAAATTTATTTTGTTAAAGATGTAAGTGTTGAACAGCTTGAATTCAAGCGATTATAAAACTCTGAGAAGTAAAATTTGTCTATATATAAGGAAAGAAAAAGAAAATCTAATTCTAAGAAAAAAAAGAAACACTCCTGTGAAAAGAGAAAAATCTGATGAGTTTAGTTTAGTAATACAGAAATAGGTACTCCCAGCTACTTGATGAAATGGAACCAAGAAGAAATGAATGGTAATTCAACAAGATTTGTATTAGAATCAACACAAGAGATGAGTGGAAAAGTTTCAAAAAGAGATCAATTGAAAACTATTGTAAAACAAAATATCTAATAAAGAAAAGATTGGAAATGAGGGCAAAATTCAAGAGAGATGAAACAGAATTAGCAGAACTATCCAAAACAATAAACAAACTAACTAAGACCCAAGATTCAAACCCAAACTGAGGAAACGCTAAAGAAAGAAACAAGCATTAAGTTGATGAAAAGAAGACTTAGAACAGTGCGCCAACAGATATTTGTTTCAAAGGATGAAAATGGATATATTATCAACAAAAGACACGGAGTGATAAAAATTGCAGAGGATATTTATAAAATGCAATACAATAGTGATATAAGAAATAACTTTACCAATAGAAATAATGAAACACCTGAGCTTTTATCAGAAGTAACAATAGAAAAAGTAAAGAAGGCATTAAAAGGCAGGAAAAGAGACAAAGCAAAAGTAGAAGATGACCTAACAATTTATTTAATAATGGATGGATGAGATTTCATGATAGTAAAACTCGCTGAACTTAACACAAAATTTTTGCAAGACTGCTAAAAATTGCCGCTTAATAAGTTTACTCTGCATAATATATATAACATTTACAAAGTTCATAATAGGCTGAATAGAAAGACAACTAGACTTAATCAACGAAGAAAGCAGGTAGGTTTCAGAAACGTATAGGCTATTCAACAACTGCCTATATCCATGTAATTAATCAGTTATTAGGAAAATGTACAGAGTATGACAGACTACTATGTATGGCATTTACAGACATTGAGCAAGCTTTTGATTCTGTCAAAATTTCAAAAGTAATGAAAGCGCTTCAAAAGCAAGGCATAGATGAATCTAATGTAGTTGTAGGCCACAGCAATCCTAAAACTACAAATAGAGGGAAAATTCTGATTGAGAACGGAGTTAGACAGGGAGACCCCATCTCTCCTAAATTACCCACAAAATGCTTCAATGACGTTTTAAAGAATTTAGATTGGGAAAATGTAGGTCTTAACATTAATGGAGTATACCTTAACAACTTGAGATTTGCAGATAACAAAGTTCTATTTAGTGAATCATGGGAAGGATTTCAAAAAATTATAGAAAATTTCAATAGTGAAAGCAGAAATGTAGGACAGAAAATTAATATGAGTAAAACTAAGATAATGGTCAATGACAATGCAGAGACAACACATAATGGTTAAGGATGAATCTCTAGAGATTGTAAATGAATTTATGTACTTAGGACAGACAGTAAGGGTTTCCCCAGGACATGAAACCGAAATCAAAAGAAGGATAAATATGGGAGGGAGAGCTCATGGCAAACAAAATGAAATTATGAAATGTAAAATGCCATTTTCTCTACAAACAAAAGTATCTAATCAGATGGTTATAACAGTATCAACTTATGCATCAGAAACTTGGAACCTTACTAAAGCCTTAGAACATAAGCTAGTTACAACTCCAAGAGCTATGGAAAAAATAATAGAGGATATTCTAAGAACAAGTAAGCAAAAGAAATGAACCTGAACAGGCCATAAAAGGAGAATGACAGATAATAGATGGACAAAAAGAATAACAAGATGGGTTATTAGCGATTGCAAATGAAGCAGAGGAAGGAAGAGAAGACGATGGATTGAGGAGCTAAGAAAATTTCTGGGTATGGACTGGCATAGAAAAACCATAAACAGATTGGAGGGGAATGTGCAGAAGAGCCGTTAGGTTGTAACAGAGAGGTGAGGTAAATACAACTGACTTTATTTCAATGGATAGCAAGTTTATATACAACAGGTTGAGGACAAGTTAAAAATTTCAAAGAAAATAATTCATGCACAGACATGCTTAAACAGATTGTGTTAACAGTGAGGTGGAGAGCGAGATATACAATAAAAAGAAAATACTATAAGTGGGTCATCTGGCAGGAGATATGCAGGTTTTAGGCGATCAATGGAGACCCAGTGTTCTTTGCCACAAATTTTAAGTAAGAATTCCTTCATTGTTCGACGGATCATGAGGAAAGGGCCCGTGTAAGGGGGCGTTAGCAGTGGTTTGCTAGTGTCATTGCGCAGGAAAACGTGCATTGTGGAGTGCAGATCTGTCAGTATAAGTTCCTTTACTGGGGGCTTGTATGTCTGGCGGCAAGGAGTAAATTTTTACACAACCTGACGTATGTACAGGAGAGTATCAGCAGGGACGACCAATGGGTTGCCATACACTATTTCAGTTGCTGAGACATCCAGGGCATCTTTAGGAGTGGTCTTTTGTCCCAGGAGGATTCAGGGAAGCTGTGTAAACCAGTTGGAGTCCTTGCAGTGGGACATCAAAACTGCTTTGAGAGTGTGATAAAACGTTCAACCATTCCATTTGCAGCAGGGTTATAGGTGGTTGTCTAATATAGGGTCATCCACAGGATATTCGCTAATGATGTCCACAATTGAGAGGAGAAAGTAGTACCCTTGTCAGAAGTAATATGCTTAGAGATACCGAATTTGCTATCCATCCTAAGAGTAAGGCAGATGTACATGAGGCGGACATTGCAGTTTCCATGGGAATGGCTTTAGGCCAATGAGTGGAGTGGTCGATGATGGTAAACAGGTAACGATGTCCTTCTGATGTGGGTAGGGGACCTACTACACCGACGTGAAGGTGGGCAAAACGACGCTGAGGTTGAGGAAAGGTGCCCAGTCCTGAATCTGTATCTATGTACTTTTGAAGTTTGGCATGAAGTACAGGCGCAGACACAATCCATAGCATCCGTAGTAATGTCGTGCCAAATAAACTTCATCTTCAGTAGCTGTGCAGTAGATCAGCACAAGGGATGTGAAAGATTGTCAATGAAATCAAACACCTGTTGACGCATTGGAGTAGGTATCCTTAGTTGAGGTCTACCAGTACTGATGTCACAGAGAAGAGTGGCGTTGGAATCCTCAAGGGGGACATCTTCCCAACGGAGGGATGTGCAGGATGTCCTACATGCTTGGTACTCTGGGTCTTTTTGTTGGGCTTCTGCTAAGGTGTTGTAATATAATCACAGGTGAATAGTGGCTAATGTGTTTCTTGACAGGGCATTGGCAAAGGGATTGATTTTCCCAGGGATGTGTTGAAGGATACAATAGTATTCAGCCACGGCAGAGAGATGTCAATGCCTGTGCCCATTCACGTGAGTCTTCCTTGATGCCAGGCCACATGAACTTATCCATCATAAGCTTGGTGGTCGAGGTCAGCCTGTTCTAGTGTCACAGAACAGAGTTGGGCTCCACCTTGACGTCCTCCCACTGTAGGGCGGTTGGAGAGGACCTTACGTCTGAGGTTGCGGGGTCAGCTACTTGTTCCCAAGCGATGTCGGCATAGTCCACCCCGATGTGGATGGAGTTGATGTTGATCCTTGAGAGGGTGTAGGTCACTGGGTTCTTGTTCTCCGGGACATAGCTAATGGTGCAGCTGAACTCGGAGATGGCAGCCAGGTTTCGTTGCTGTTAAGCATTTGACTGTCGGGTGAAGGCGTGCAACAGAGGCATGTGGTACATGTAAATGAGGAAGGACGTACCTTCTAAGAATTGGTGAAAGTGACGGATAACCAAATACACTACCAGCTATTCGCGGTTGAAGTTAGAGTAGCCAGATTCCACCTTGAACAGTTTTCTACCAAAGAAGGTCAATGAGTGGGGCAAGTCGTTGACCACCTACTCGAGTACTGCACCAACAGTGATGTCGTTGGCATCGGTGGAGAAAAGGAGAGATGCACGTGGCATGGGAAAAGTCAGAGAAGCAGCAGTTGGTAGGGCATTCTTTGTGTTGCAGAGAGCCACTTCTTGAAGACCCCATTTCAGGTCTTTTGGCTTGCCCTTGAAGGAGGCATAGATGGGGCAAGAGTGGCAGTGATAGCTGGCAGGAAACAGTAATAATAGTTGATCATGCCCAAGAATTCTTGCTGTGCTTTGATGGCCGAGGGAGTGCGGAAGTTCTGAACAGCTGTTGCCTTCTCAGGGAGGGGGTGGACTCCTTCAGGAGTGATGTGGTGCCCTAAGAATGATACTCTGTTGGCGCTGAAGGTATACTGGTCGTACAAGACTACAATGCTGTTCTATTGTAGGCGGTCAAGCAGGATGCGTAGATGACGGAGGTGTTCCTCTTTGGAGGAAGAGAACACTAGAGTATGTCATCCATGTAACATATGCAGAATGGGAGGTCTCCTAAGATGCCATCCATGAGACATTGAATAGTGGCCCCAGCGTTATGTTTGATATATATTTAAAATGTGTACTAAATTAGAAATGAAGTATTTACTCAAAAGTGTCACTATTTGTGAATAGTATATTTTAAGGACACTTTTGAGTAATTACTCCATTTTTAATCTGGTATATATTTTGAATTCTGAGGAACGAGAGACAGACCATAGTTAAGTGATGGTTTATTCACGAGACAGGTGAATGCCATAGATTTCTGTGGATGGAAAGATATCATCCTACTGGGCAGGTGACTGACCGACCACAGCCTGGTGAGATTGGCTGGGCATTTGTGTTTCTTCACGTTAACATTCTGATAAATATAAAAGCCCGAGTTTAAATGAATAATACATGAGATGAAAGAGCAGATAATTTTACACAAGAAAAAGTAAACAAAATTATGTTACATTAACAGGAAAATATATACAAGAGTAAAAGGAGAGCTGAATTGACAATGAAGTGTCGTAAAATGTTATTCTTACAGCAAATGTACGCTGGCAATACGAACTCCTGCTAGGTTGACTTTGTTGACGATGTCAGTTCCAGGTCGTTTAGTGATGAAATCAGGTTAGTTCTTTTTTTTTATTCTATAGTTTTTTATAATTTTAACTTGTTTCTCATGTGGCGAATTGTTTTAAATTATGAAAAAAGTAATAGAGAAAACAATAGTTTTGCACAATTTGGCAGTATATGGAGAACATGGTCTTGTAAACAAATACCAAACAACTTAGCAAATTTCGCAAGCTTGGATGAGTTCATCAGCGAAAGACCTGGTGTATTACCTGGGATAATTGGAGATATCAATGAACATATGAAAATCTTGAAGAATCACTTCACTGGCCACTTTTCCAAAGATATGATTCCAACAAAGAGATTGATTGTGAGACCTTTTGTCACCAAACTGTTAAAAACGAATGAAATGACCAAGCAAAAGATGAACTGATTGATCTTAAATCCTCTGATACTC
>NC_090745.1:59355070-59377570 GCF_036898095.1 Palaemon carinicauda | reverse complement strand
GGCGGCAGAATTTGGCGTGAGTAGGAGGTCCTGTCATTGTGATGTGGTGGTAGATCCCGTGCTTGGACGGGGAACCTGGCGAGTGTCGGACCTCGGGCTTGAAAACCTTGGGAAATTCTTTTAGGAGGTCGGCGTAGGGGTGCGTCGTTACGGCGGATACGGACATTGTTGCAGGGCCGTATTCTAGGGCGCGGGACTGGCAGGTTCCCGTGTCGATGAGACGTTTATTAGCGACATCGACGAGGAGTCCGTGGTGGGTGAGGAAATCCGCACCGAGGAGGGGGAGATTGATGTCAGCGATGGCGAAGGGCCAAGAATACGAATGGCCCATGATAGATATCTTGAGGGTCCTAATCCCATAGCACCGTATGGGAGATCCGTTGGCGGCGATGAGTGAGGGAGCGTTTTTGTCGGGACCACGGTCTAGGTCGGACTTGGAAGGTGGGAACGTTGACTGCGTTGCGCCGGTGTCTACCATGAGTCTACGGTTGGAAATGGTATAGAGGATATTGAAACCATTCTTCTTTTGGTTACCTGCGGCTGCGATGGTGGCAGGTGGATGCTTCTGGCGTCATCTTCTAGGGAAACTGCATGGTGCTCTACATTTCTTGGCGTCGCTGCCGAACTGTTGGTGGTAGAAGCATCATGCTGGGTTAGTCCTAGGGTTCGATTGTGTTGGTTGCGGCGGTTTCTTTCTTGATAGAACGTTGATCTCGTCGTCCTCAGGGGCCGTTGCCGAGGAGTCTATGGAAGAGCAGCTGCTGAAGGAGGAAAACGAAGGCGGTGCTGACGATGATGCTCCGAGGCGAGATGCTTTGGAAGCCTTGTGGAGCTTCTGAGCCTTCGACAGGAGTTCGTTCATCGGGAGCGTGTCGGCGTCTGTCAATTGGGCCCTTACGTCCTTTGGTAGGCGTCGAAGAAAGATCTCGCGAGATAAGCTAATCTCACGTCTTCGGCCGTTGCTGTCTGTTTCGGGGAGCATAAGCAGGCCGGTTAACTCGTCCCACGCCTCGACAGGAGAGGTGTCACCCATGGGCTTGCCGGCGAGGTCCGGGACTTTATGTGCCCTTACTGAGAAGGAGAGGGAGTAGATACCGATGAGTTTCGTTCTCAGGTTGTCGTATGAAACTTGGCCGGCCTGGGCGTCAAGCCATGGGGAAATCTTGTCGAATACCTCTTCAGGTATGGAGGTGAGAACAATGTCAGCCTTGGTGCAGGAGTCGCTGAGTCTAGCGACTCGGAAGAGTACGTCTGCTCTCAGGAACCAGGAAGCGGTGTTGTGTTGAGAAAAAGGCGGCAGTTTGACTTTGGGTGTGGAGGCGAGACCGTTGGGTGCGATGGGCGTGTTGCTTCCTGCATCGTGGCCAGACAACGAGTCGGCGAAGAGGTGAGAAGTTGATATGTCGGTTAAGCTCATCCTACTGCCTTACATGCACCGAAGTGTGGGAGAACCAAAGGCAGGCTCACGCCTAAGGTAACGGAGTATAGAGAAGGTAGCACGGCCGTAATAAGTCCGTTAATGGCAAAGCCAAAACCGCTGATGGTACTTTCAACTCCGGGGTCACCAGTTGTAAGGACAGTGAGACAAGCGTCACCAAAATCAACTGATACTTTATTCAAATGTGCGTGGGAGTATATTACAAGGTGCGGACGGAAAGGTAGGATGGCGCTGGCGCCAAATCAGATTGAATTGCCCGCCAAAATATATGTGTTTTCTTACACTTACAAATATACGAATTATGAGTTAACAGAAACATGTAATGAAATAATACATATGTCAAAATGTAGCTCTGATAGAGCGGAATACATATGCATGGGAAACCACGGTGTGGCGAAAGGAGAATTCAAATAAATAAACAGTTTGTTGATTTTCTGAACGACGAAGGGAGCGGTGTCCTTACATATATATATATATATATATATATATATATATATATATATATATATATATATATATATATATATATATATATATATATATATATATATATTGTAAGGATATCGCTCCCTCCGTCGTCCAGCATTCTCATCGAATTCTCCATTTCATTTAAATTCTCTTTTCGCCACACTGTGGTTCACTGTATATATTTATTCCGCTCCCGCAGAGCTACAATTTCATGTATTTATCATTTCGCTACCTATTTCTATTGACTTGTATTTCAAGCATTTGTATGTGTGAAAAAACACACATATTGTGGCGGTTAGTTCAAGCCAGATTGGCGCCTGCGCGCAAGCTACTTTTCCGTCCGCACCTTGTATTATATTCTCGCACATGTTTGAATAAACCGTCAGTTGTTGTTGGTGATAGCTCGTCTCACTGTCATTACAACTGGTGACCCTGGAGTTGAAGTAGCATCAGCGGTTTTGGCTTTGCCGTTAACGGACTTATTACGGCCGTGCTACCTTCTTTTACTCCGTTACCTTAGGCGTGAGCTTCGGCCTTTGGTGCTCCCACACCTCGGTGCATTGTGAGGCAGTAGGATGAGCTTAACCGACATATCAACTTCCCACCTCTTCGCCGACTCGTCGACTGACCACAATGGCGGATTCAACCCGCCCATCACGCCCAATGGCCTCGCCTCCACGCCCAAAGTCAAACTGTCGCCGTTTTCTCAACACAACAACGCTTCCTGGTTCCTGAGAGCGGACGTACTCTTCCGAGTCGCTAGGCTCAGCGACTCCTGCGCCAAGGCCGACATCGTTCTCACCTCCATCCCAGAGGAGGTATTCGACAAGATTTCCCCATGGCTCGACGCCCGCTAACCAGACCCTATCGAGGCCCCTACCGAGTAATCAAGAAAACGATGAAAGCCGTCATTCTCGACGTGCATGGCCAAGAGGACTGGGTCTCAACTGGAGTTTCTCGAAGGAAGCGACACTGTCTCCGTGGGTCCTGGCAGATCCAGAGTGCCACCTCAAAACAAAGCGCCCAATGAGAAGAAAAGCAACAAACGACGACAAGAGGTAGCGACCCATACACCAAGTTTCCTACGACGACCTGAGAACGAAACTCATCGGTATCTACTCACTCTCCGTTTCAGCAAGGGCACAGAAAATCCTGGACCTCGCCGGCAAACCCATGGGTGACACCTCTCCTGTCGAGGCGTGGGACGAGTTGACCGGCCTTCTAATGCTTCCCGAGACCGACAGCAACGGCCGACGGCGCGAGATTAGCCTATCCCACGAGATTTTCCTTCGATGCCTGCCGCAGGACGTAAGGGCCCAATTGACGGACGCCGACACACTTCCGATGAACGAACTCCTGTCAAAGGCTCAGAAGCTCCGGCGGGCTTCAAAGCATCACGCCTCGGGGCATCATCAGTATCGTCTTCATTCTCCTCCTTCAGCTGCTCCTCCATAGACTCTTCAGCAACGCCTCCTGACGACGACGAGATCAACGCTCTGGCAAGGAGGAAACCACCGCAACCGACACGTCCGAACCCTAGGCGTAATCCAGCATGGTGCTTCTACCACCAACAGTTCGGCAGCGACGCCAAGAAATGTAGGGCACCATGCAATTTCCCTAGAAGGCGACGCCAGAAGAAACCACCTACCACCATCGCAGCTGCAGGAAACCAAAGCAAGAATGGTTTCTATATCCTCGACACCGTCTCCAACCCTAGACTCATGGTCGACACCGGCGCTATGCAATCAACGTTCCCGCCATCACAAGACGACCTAGACCGTGGTCCCAGCAAAGACGCCCCCTTGCTATCCGCCGCCAACGGGTCTCCCATACGGTGTTATGGGCCTAGGATCCTCAGGATATCTATCCTGGGTCGTTCGTATTCCTAGCCCTTCGCCATCGCTGATGTCTGTTGCCCCTTCCTCGGTGCAGATTTCCTCGCTCACCACGGACTACTTGTCGACGTTGCCGGGAAATGCCTCATTGACACAGGAACCTGCCGGTCCTGCGCCCTGAGAGCCGGCCCTGCCACAATGTCCGTATCCGCTGTAATGACGCAGCCCTACGCCGACCTTCTGCAAGAATTTCCCAACATTTTCAAGCCCGAGCTCCGACAATCGCCGGGATCCCCCTCCAAGCACGGGATCTACCACCACATCACGACGACGGGACCTCCTACACACGCCAAATTCCGCCGCCTCCCGCCCCAGAAGCTGAGGGACGCCAAACGTGCCTCTGAGGACATGGAACGCATGGGTATCTGGAAGAAAGCATCGAGCCCCTGGGCCTCTCCCCTATACATGGTAAAGAAGCCTGACGGGACCTGGAGACCTTGCGGCAACTACAGGCACCTCAACCTCATCACAACGCAAGACCACTACCCTCTGCCCAACATGCAAGACCTGATGAATGTGTTGCATGGCGTGAAATGCTTCACCAAGATGGACCTTCTCAAGTATTACTTCCAGGTCCCCATATTTCCAGAGGACATTCCGAAAACTGCCATTGTGACACCGTTCGGATCCTACACCTTCGCATACTCAACCTTCGGTCTACGCAATGCGGGGGCGACCTTCCAACGCCTAATGGATAGCATCCTGGGTGACCTACCATTCTGCGTCTGCTACGTCGACGACATCCTGATATTCTCAAGGACCAAGGAGGAACACCGGAGGCACGTCCGCGCCGTCCTCAAACCCATGCAGGAGAACGGCCTAGTTGTACGTTTCGACAAATGCACATTCGGCGCTGAAGGAGTGGACTTTCTCGGTCATTGCGTGTCCTCGAGTGGGGTAAAACTCATGACAACCAAGGTGGATGCCATCAGAAAGGTCCCGACACCTATGACCACCCGCCAACTTCAGGAGTTCCTGGGGATGGTCAATTACTACAGGCGCTTCATCCCCAATATCGCACAGACCCTGACACCTCTCGACGACGTCCCGAAGGGAAAGGCGAAGAAACTTGAGTGGGGGATCCCCACAACAACACGCATTCACCCGGACCATGGACGCCCTCGACAACAACGCCCCTCTGCGACTGACGACCGACGCCATCAACGTCACTTTTGGGGCTGTGCTGGAACAGCTCGTCGATGGTTCTCCTCGACCATTGGCATTCTTCAGCAGAAAACTGAAACCCGCTGAAACAAGATACAGCACCTTTGACAGGGAGCTCCTCACCGTCTACCTCGCCGTCCGCCACTTCAGGCACATCCTAGAGGGCACACCCTTCACCATCGCGACGGACCATCAACCCCTCGTACACGCCTTCACAAAATCGACAGACGTATGATCCTCCCGAAAACAACGTCATTTCGCAGCAATCGCCGAATTTGGGTGCACCATAAGCTACGTTCCAGGAAAGAAAAACCCAGTCGCAGACGCCCTTTCAAGGATTGAAATTGACGCAATCCACCTGGGAATTGACTACGCCAACCTCGCATCCGAGCAGCGCACCGACCTAGAGGCACAGGATCACCTGACGGGGCCATCTGCGCTCAAGATAACTGCAATTCCCCTCGGGCCAGCTGGGGTAACTATCCTCTGTGACACCAGCACCGGCCGCCCACGTCTCTGGATTCCTGCTTCCTGCAGAAGAAAAATATTCGACATCATTCATGGACTTTCATACCACCTCGGGATGCACCACTGCTCGTCTCCTGTCTGAAAAGTTCATCTGGCCAGGGATAAAAAAGGACGCCCGGGAATGGGCGAAGACATGCATCAATTGCCAGACAAGCAAGATAAGCCGTCACACCGAATTGGGGATAGATGATTTTCCCGAACCGAAAAGACTTTTCTGTCACATCCACATCGACGTCGTGGGACCTTTGCCGCCTTCGGGATCTGCTCGCTACCTGCTGACAATCATCGATCGCTCCACGAGGTGGTTGGAAGCATCACCGATGACCGAAGCTATGACCCAAGCTTGCGCCGAATCCCTTTTGTCAAGCTGAGTGAGCAGATTTGGCATTCCTGACGACATCACGACAGACAGAGGCCCCGTTTTCCTGATAGAGATATGGCTCGCTCTGGCAAACCTGATGGGAACGACACTTCACAGCACCACAGCATACAACCCCGCAGCAAACGGCTTGGTCGAACGAACTCATCGCGCCCTCAAGGCGTCCCTGATGGCAAGCTGCACCGACGGGGACTGGAAATCACGACTTCCTTGGGTACTTCTCGGCCTTCGCACCACCCCTCGCGCAGATGGCGAGCCATCGCCTGCTGAAAAGGTTTACGGAGAGGTGCTTGCAGTTCCCAATGAATTCTTTCCCACATCAACCGACGACACGCAGCTGGATCATCTTAGGGACATCGCCAGAAAGTTCAGGCTATGTCTTAAAACTTACCAGGACAGAACTAAGCATTTCAAGCCGAGGAACCTGGACGACTGCGGCTATGTTTTCGCCCGTGTTGACGCTCATCGACAGCCGCTAACCAGACCCTATCGAGGCCCCTACCGAGTAATCAAGAAAACGACGAAAGCCTTCCTTCTCGACGTGCATGGCCAAGAGGACTGGGTTTCAATAGACCGCGTGAAACCAGTGTATCTCGAAGGAAGCGACACTGCCTCCGTGGGACCTGGCAGATCCAGAGTGCCACCTCAAAACAAGGCACCCAATGAGAAGAAAAGCAACAAACGACGACGAGAGGTAGCGACCCATACGCCGACCGCCGACCGCCGACCGCCGACGCGCCCCTCCGTTCAAGAACAAGAGGACCCCTTCGGCCCCCGAAACGATACGAAGACTAGTCTCATCAGCCCTCTATACCACCTGATGTCTTGGGGGGGAGTACTTGTAAGGACATCGCTCCCTCCGTCGTCCAGCATTCTCATCGAATTCTCATTTTCATTTAAATTCTCTTTTTGCCACACTGGGGTTCACTGTATATATTTATTCCGCTCCCTCAGAGCTACAATTTTATGTATTTATCATTTCGCTACCTATTTCTATTGACTTGTATTTCAAGCATTTGTACGTGTGAAAAAACACATATTGTGGCGGTTAGTTCAAGCCAGATTGGCGCCTGCGCGCATGCTACTTTTCCGTCCGCACCTTGTATTATATTCTCGCGCATGTTTGAATAAACCGTCGGTTGTTGTTGGTGATAGCTCGTCTCACTGTCCTTACAATATATATATATATATATATATATATATATATATATATATATATATATATATATATATATATATATATATATATATATATATATATATATATATATATATATATATGTATATATATATGCTTTTATCAGTTACGGCAACTCATAAGCCTGTACAGCTTTTGATATTTACAGGTGGTTAAAACCTAATGGCTCAAATGATATATCTGTTAGCTACTGATGAAAAAAAAAAAAAACAGTCAGGTATGTAAGCAGGTGTAGTTTTATCCTTCTGCCTCTGTTCTTTAGATAATGTCACATTGCCTTCGCCAAAATCGAATATTTGACGAAGGGTAGGCTATATATTTATCCCAGCCGTCGTTTATTTATTTGTTTGTTTGTCAGCTTTGCACATAAACTACTGATTTTGACCAAATTTGGTAGTCTTGTTGGGTATATCGCAAGGATGAATCTTTAACATTTTAGATAAAGTACCATGCTAGGCAGTATACCTTAACAATCCATGTTTGCCAACAGTTATACTCGTATAAGCGGATGAGCAACCTGGTGGAGTGAGAGCTTTGGGTGTGGAAGAAATAGCCCCCTAAATCTTGATGAAGTCACTGACAGCAGGGTGACGGATTGGGTTTAAGGCGATTGACAAACTATCTCTTCGGCTTTTACTCCTGATGACTGGTGGTTGATCTTACTAGAATTAGTATGGAGCCGTAGGGGTCACTTGCCTTAGATAGGCACTGCGCAAGACAAGGAACTGGCTATCTTTTGATGTATCTAGCCAATGAATCCTCTATGGATTTAGTGAAATAATGGAAAGAGAAGATGACAGAATGGCCCACAGTCCCGTAAGTAGCGGGGCGTTAAGAATCTCCCTGTTTATAAATACTAGAGAAAAATTTAATATTGGTAATTGGAATGTTAGAACCATGAATCAGATTAGGAAGTTACTGCAAGTGGAGAGTGAATTTATGGAATATAGTTGGGATATCTTAGCCCTAAGTGAAACACGTTGTAAAAGGATTGGTAAGAAAACTTTAGACCAAGGCAAATATATATATATATATATATAATATATATATATATATATATATATATATATATATATATATATATATATATATATATATATATATATATATTCTTACGAAGCTGGTTTAAGATAAGTAGATTATTTTATTCACATATTGCATTTGTGTATTTAAGAGATGTATAGATAGCTCGTAAGGTGAGTTCAACTCATGTAAGATTAAGTAAATGTATGTAAATTACATAAGACTGTCGTCATTCATTTAGTTATATTTTATTTCAGTTCCGTATATGTAAATTTATGTAATTTTAAAGAATTAAATTTTCATTTCCTGTAGTTTGGTTACAAAGTCTTAAGTAAACTTGTTCAAGGTATGCTGTACGACAAATGCTAGGGATTGCATCATGTTTCCACGTGGTTGGAAGTTGTATGAAGATTCTAGACTAAAAATTATTTTTTTTCTAACATTGTGAGAGGATGTGGGCAGAATTGGCTGAGAAGGTTGCCTTGTCGGGCAACGATAGAACCCTACTCCAAATCTGCCAAGTTGGAAACCTGATGTTGTGAGACGCCGATAGAGCCATGCCCCCTCGCTTCGAGAATGCTGAACTGGACATATTGGGAGGACATATAAGGGCCCCATTGCCTTGGAGGGGCAGAGATCCAACCTTAGCCTGGCCCTGTGAGATTTGGTTAAACAGTGAAGCGTATTTATTTTTGCTTAACCATTTGGTAACCTTGTGAGAGCCCAAAGGTCGTAGAAGTAACAGATACGTATATGTAGTGTCAATCTGATTTATTTTCTATAGTGTTAAAGTGTTAACTTTTTTCACTAGGTGTCAAAATTAAATATTTTCATGAATCAATTTCTAGTGAAACAAGTGATTTTATTATTCTTGAAGTGTTATTTTTGTAGTGATCACCAGGTCCTCATTGCCACACTAAAATTAAAACTGAAAGCACCCGACAAAATGGTAGATAGAATACCTAGGTTTGATACAAATTAGCTTTTAGAAGAAGAGCACAGAGAAACGTTTGTAATTTAATGTAGAAATTGATTTGCAGTCTTAGAGACTTTCAGAGACAAACAGACTATTAATGAAGAATAGTGTGATATTAAGAACATATATCAGTCAGTTAGTAGTGAAGTCTTGGGACATGCAGTTACAAGGTGAAAGCCACGGATATCAAAAGTTACTTGGAATACTATAAAAAGGAGATAAAGACAAAAATTGATTGTTGAAAGTTTTCGAGGAAGTAATGAAAATTACAAGGTGGAGCATGCTAAGTATTCCAGTATTAATAGTGAGGTTAAAAGAAAAGCCAGGAATAACTGGAGAGAATATTTAGACAGTAAATCAGATGAGGCTGACAAAGCTATGCAATCAGGGTGATGCTATGGAGATTCGTTCATAGAATTATTAATGGAATTTCGATTAGGGTAAAGAAGAAGAAGCATATACCCATCTGAAAGAGAGATGGATCTGTTATAACAACTGAAGATGAAGAAAGACATTGTTGAATGGAGCACTTTAGTGAGGTTATGAATAGGGGATACGAAGGGAATAATATGATTGGTATACCTGAAGCTGATGAAGACCTTGATGTTCACATGAATGAATCCAGTGTGTTTGAAGTCGAAGCTACCATTAAAAAATCCGAGGAGATGGAAAGCACCTGGATACAATGGAATAACTGCCGAGATGATACTGGCTGAAAATGAAGTGACTCCCAGAATACTTACAAGATTATTCTGTAGAATGTGGCATGAAGAGGGAAAACCTGATGAATGGGAGTTAGTAATGTTGGTGAAAATAGCAAAATAGGAGACCTGACTGATTTTGATAATTACCTGAGGCATAACACTTACGTGAGTTGTTATGAAAATATATAGTATGCTTATTTTAAAGAGACTGAAGAGAAAGATTGACGAAAAGCTGAGAGATGAACAAGTAGGATTTCGAAAAGGTAGAATTTGCACTGACCAAATTTTCCTTTTAAGGCATGTTGTACAGCAATGAGTACAATATATCAATCCACTTTTGGTGGCATTTGTGGACTATGAAAAGGCCTTTGATAGTGTGCACCAGCCAATTTTGTGGACATTCGTGTATTATCATGGAATTCTTCTGAAATATGTGAATTTGATTAAGTCTGTTCATGAGCATAACAAGTGCAAAGTTAATGTTAATGGAGTGTTACCAAATGAATTTCCATTGAACAGCGGAGTGCTCCAAGGAAATGTGTTGTCACCTATGCCGGTTGTACTCCTCTTGGGTTTTGTAATGTGTAGAACAGTCGGAGATGGTAGAGAAAGATTGGACTGCATTGGTGATAGAAAATTAGCAGACCTAGAGTATGCTGATGATACTGTCATTGTTAGCAAAACACCACAGGATTTGCAATGCTTGCTTACCAGAATGCATGAAATATCACATGAGGGTAGGGTCAAGATGAATAGATGAGAACGGAGTATGCAATGAAAGATGAAATATCATTGGAAGGAGAAAGGATTAATGAGGTAGAATCATTGAAGTATTTAGAAACTATGATTTCCAGTACAGGGTCTTTAGAATTAGAGTTTAGTGAAAGACTGAAAAAAAGCAAATCAGACAATTGCTAGGTTAAGTAAAGTTTGCAAATCAAATCGTCTGAAATTACAAACAAAAATCAGACTATATATCAGTTTAGTGAGATTGATGTTACTTTAAGGACGTGAGTCATGGTATGACAATGAAACAATCTCCAATAGATTTAATGGATTTGAGAACAAAGCCCTCAGAAGGATATTGGGAGTTAAATGGCAGTACAGGATTAGAAATGAATCTATAAGAGAGATTACTTGAGTGCCATTTGTGGATGAGATCATGATGAGGGGTAGATGGAGATGGTTTGGGCATGCTCTTCGCACTCCCCTAGAGAGATTAGTTCACCAAACGTTCAGCTGGGATCCACAAGGCACTAGAAGAATTGGAAGACCCAGACCTGCATGGCTGAGGACTATGAAGAGATGATGAATGGAGAAGTATTGAATTAAAAACTCAAGATAGAGATGACTGAAGAAATCTAACCGAGGCCCTTTGCGTCAATAGGCGCATGAGGAGATGATGATGATGACATCAAAGTACAAGAACACAGCAGTATTCTGAAAATTACTGCAATGTTAAGCAAATGACAAATATTTTGTTAGTTTATTTTATGCAAAAACTACTGAACCAATTTCAACGAAACTTTTGTGGTATGTCACTAAGACATTTCCATTAGAGTTTGAAGAAATTACATCGAAGTACGAGAAAGGATTTGTGTATTGCTATGATCAGCAAAGCTGTACTAATCAGGGACACCCATACTAGCTTGGTTTGCTGTGAGGGATCAGACTAAAGTCGCCCACAATCACCAATCCACAGCGGCCAGCGTGGTGATGAAAACAAATTGACTTAGGAATACTGTAGTTTATACTTATTGTGTGTCAGTGGCGTAGGTAGAAGTTTTTTGGTGGGTGGGCACCTAGTGGGCACAGCTGAATATGAGAGGGCACTAGGCTATCGGAGCGAGTCTATATATGCCAATTTCCGAAGCATTTTGAAGCCATATGAGAAGAGTATCAGGGAATATTCTGAGATCAGCAGTGCATATTTAGGCATTGTACTAGTATCTGTCATTCTGTTTTATTGTATCAAATAGAATAGAGATGCATAGAAATCTTCATTATCATTATCATCATCATCATCCTCATCATCATCATCATCACCTCCTACGCCTAAGACACAAAGGCCCTTAATTAGATTTCGCCAGTCGTCTCTATTTTAAGCTTTTAATTCAATACTTCTCTATTCATCGTCTCCCAGGTCACGTTTCATAATCTTCAACTCTTCTAGTGCCTTGTAGAGCCCAGTTGAAAGTTTGATGAACTAATCTCTCTTGGGGAGTACGAAGAGCATGTCCAAACAATCTCCATCTACCCCTCATCATGATCTCATCCACATAAGGCACTCGAGTAATCTCTAATATTTTCATTTCTAATCCTGCCCTGCCATTTCACTCCCAATATTCTTCTGAGGGCTTTGTTCTCAAATTTACAAAATCTGTTGGATATTGTTTTATTGTCATACCACGACTCATGTCCATACAGTAACACCAATCTCACTAAACTGATATATAGCCTGATTTTTAAGCTAAATTTTAGTCGATTTTATTTCCAAATTGCACTTAACCTAGCCATTGCCTGATTCTCTTTATTAAACCTTTCGTTAAACTCCAATTCTAAAGACCCTTTATTGGAGATCATAGTTCCCAAATATTTAAATGATTCCACGTCCTTAATCCTTTCTCATTCCAATGATATTTCATCTTCCATTGCATATTCCGTTCTCATCTTCTCCATCTTTCTTGTATTTATCTTGAGCCCCACCTCATGTGATATTTCGTACTTTCTGGTAAACAAGTTTTGCAAGTCATGTGGCATTTTGCTAATAAGGACAGTGTTTTCAGCATACGCTAGGTCTGATAATATCCAGTTACCAATCCACTTTAATCCTTCTCCGCCACTCCTAACTGTTCTCTGCCAAATCCATGAGGAGGATAATCAACATAGGTGACAAAACATTCCCTTGGAGTACTCTACTGTTCAATGGAAATTCACTTACCAGGGCTCCACTAACATTAACTTTGCGTTCCTATGCTCATGAACAGACTTAATCAAATTTACATATTTAACAAAAACTCCATAATAACGCAGGACACCACAAAATTGGCCGGTGCACACTATCAAAAGCTTTTCATAGTCCACAAATACCATTAAAAGTGGATTTGTATATTCTACGCATTGCTGTACAACATGTCTTAAAATTAAAATTTTGTCAGTACAACTTCTACCTTTTCTAAATCCTGCTCGTTCATCTCTCAGCTTTTCATCAATCATTCTCTCTAGTCTCTTTAGAATAACCATACTATATATTTTCATGACAACTGACGTAAGTGTGATGCCTTTGTAATTATTGCAATCAGTCAGATTTTTTTTCCTTCTTTTTAACCAACACTCCTAGCTCCCACTCACCAAGGTTTTGCCTCTTCACTCCACAATTTACAAAATAATCTTGTATTATGTGAGTAACTTCATTTTCAGCCAATATCATAACAACTATCATTCCATCGTATCCTGGGGCTTTCCATCTCTTAAGATTTTTCATGATAGAAATCAGGTACATTATAATTATACGTGATTACAGGATGGGAAGAATTACAGATATAAAACTTAGAAAATACAGCGAGCTATGCAAAATGCATTAATTCCTGTAATTCCTGTGCATATAGAATTTGTAAAATATAAGCATGGAGATACAAAAAAATAGAATCGATAAATAAATTTCATAAGCCTATTATGTAATACTTACTCGATGAAAAAATTAATGGATGAATGATATTATATGTTTATATATATATATATATTTTTGGGCTCAGGCCATGTCGTCCTGATGGAAGGTTCCTATAAGTAGTTTCCTAAGGGATATTTGACTACAGTGATATTCCCAGAGAATTTACCTTTAGGTCTCCAGAATTCTAACTCCTGGCGCGAATATCCTTAAAATTTCTCCTAAGGATATCGCATAAATCAGGGGACGTATATCTTGATACGACACATAGCAATCTTCACCCCGAATAGCATTTTCGCTTCAAGGGGGAAAGTGGCAAGATTTGAAGGGGATACGATATCAAGGTTACCCTTCCTCCCTTACTACTATGAGTATCTAGATGGCGATGTACGTCAACCCCACGCGCTATTCCTAGAAGTGTAGCGGTCTCGCTCGGTGATTTTCCCTGTTATCTCTCTCGTTACGCATTGGTTTCTTCTGGATATCATGCAATCTCCAGCCTCTTCTGCCTCTGGAAAGTTGAGTATTTGATCTTTACTGTGTATAAATTTTAGCTCCTGCCTCACAGTGAAATTAGGTTAAAATAAGTGATGGAGCTTCGCCTTAACTGGAGGTGCCATGGGCACTGTCGTTCATAACGCATGAGTTATTTAGTTAGCCTGAATGACTTTCCCGGTTTTAATAGCATGAATATTTACGAAGCTATTCAGTCTTTATTGCTAGGAAGTTATTTATATTATGCCGATTGTATTCTTGATAGTTTCGGCGATTTAGGTAACCAAACCTTGCTTGTGCTAGGCTTCCTAGCCTATGCGTTTTAGTTTACTTTCATGAATGATATAATAGACATTCCTAGTGTAATAGCAATTAAATATGAAGCTATTTAGGCAATTTATACGTGTAAGATATATTAATTGCATATATTCCTTTTCTTCTGCGATCGTATATGAGAGAGTTTCGACGATTAAGGTAGTCGAATCTCACCTGCCACTAGGCTACTAGCCTAGTGGCTTTAGTATACTTTCATACATGTTCCTGGTTTACCCTCGTGTGTCGTTTTATCAATTCAGGCGGAGATAGATATCTTCTAGAATTATTATAGAAATCGATACTTGTCTCCAGTGGAGATTTAAGGGTAATCCCTCCTTCCCTCTGAGTGCAGCCTTAGGTTACAACTCTATCTTAGTCTTGCCATCGAGTAAACACTCCGGCTTGACTGGGCTGGTGTTTTCTGTCTCTTCCCTTGGCCAGCAGATAGCAGGCTTTGGGTTTCGGTCAGAACCTCAGAGTATATAGTCTTTTGTTGGCGGCCGGCCGGCAGGGTGAATAGTCATTCCCCTGCCGGACTAAGCCGCCGGCTTAGGAGGCTAGACCTCCCTAGGCCGCAATTGGGCGGCTTAGGAGGCTAGACCTCCCTAGGCCGCACTTGAAGTAGTTGTATGATGTCGCCACCTTCTCCCTGCGGTCTAGAAGACTAGTCCTGTGCTCGCAGACCCTAGGCTGAAGAATAGACATTCGTCTGCCATCTAGGATGGCACAGGCACGGAAACACTGTTTCTCCTATGTTGAAAGGGGGCGGCAAGACTGCCGCCGTCCCCTTAACTATATTGGCAGACCCTAGGTTGAAGAATAGATATTCTTCTGCCGCCTAGGACGGCACCGATATTGAAGAAGAGTTTATTTGGGGTGTGGTAGGACTGGCAACCCTGCTGGCTCCTCCCACACTTCATACAGGTTTTTTTTCCCTACCCCTTCTGTACTTTAGTGATGGCCTAGCCATCGCAACCCTTTGGACGTCGTCCTCCAATCTCACCGCTTGCCGGCGGGTTGTGGGGCCGGCCGGGGCTCCTACATAGCAGCTACTTAGTAGCTCAGCCTTCCCTTATGGACGCAAGGCTCCGGGAAAAGCTGTGCCGGCTGGGCCGGCTGCCGGTGGGAGACCCCTATACTGTAGAGTGTTCTTCAGTCCTCTCTTGGAATGCCATCCACATACCAGTGACCGGCAGTGACCGGCAATGGTTTGTGTTTGGATGGAAGCTTGAATGATACATTCTCCCCTTCCATTTGAACCCTCATTCTGGAGGAAGGCAGTAAGATTGAGTACTTACATCCTTATTTATTGTTAATACACATTTAATAAGGTACCATTCACTCCTTACTTTCTCTCTCTCTATAGGCTAGTGCCGCCGGGTACTAACCTAGCTGGCAGATACCGACCGGGTCGATGCCGCCGGCCACTACCCCTGGACCGGTGCCGCCGGTACTACCCCAGCTGGCGAGACGCCGGCTGGACTGTGCCGCCAGGTGCTAGCCTAGCCGGCAACATGCCGGCTAAGACTAAAGTATATGATTATACAGTAGCCAGTATATTTGCAGTATAGATCATACTGCAGACAGAAAACTATAGTATAAATTATACAGTAGTTATTTTCCAACATACCCTGTGTATCCTTGCACAGTCTATTGTTGAGACCAATTATATATGGAAAGAAAAGATTTCTTTCAACATACTGATAGATTATCAGTTACTATTTACCCACATTATTAAAACCTTTGGAAAGTCAGTGTTAAGTTACACTTATCTATCCTTACAGGTTAGAATTCTTCCACTGGGTTTCCTGAATAGGAAAACTCTAGGTTTTAATTATGGGGGAGGTTGCAGCAATTGGCTGGACAGGAAACACAAGTATGCGTCTTTCCTAATTCCTTTCTAGTTTGTCTATCCTAAGCTGTATGCAAAAATATATGCAAAAATATTAATAATAATATTTTATATAGTTTGTCAGGTGAGATAAACTACCGCATACTCATTTAATTTTCCTCTCTTCACAGGAAGACCATCCCAAGTGCCTTGGAGTCTTTTGCAACGCGAGGAGCAAGGACTTCTGTGGCCATCTCTAAGGGACTTCTGAAGTACTGGGACCCCCAGGACTGTAATGTATGCAAGGCCTTGGTTACAGAGGCTTTTGATGACCCCAAGACAGCAGAGTCAAGGGATGCAGCACGAAGTAAGCTGCGCAGATGGGTTCGTGGCTTTCAAAAGAATGCCACGGGACCTTACCTTCCGAGTGAACGGATGCGCGCCTTGCTGTTCCCTAAGGCGGTGTGGAAGCTGTCATACCCCAGCCTCGACCTGAGATCCCTTGCATCCAGATTTCTGTAGATACGGACGTCTCCGACGCGATGAAGGACATCCACCTAGATGAGAGGATGTCGGAGGTGTCTGAGGACACTGAGAAAGACCTTCTAGCAGAAGGTCTAGAAGACGAGTCTACCCTGGTTCCTGAAGATGAGAAGGATGACGTCAAATCGGTGTCCATTTCGTCGGTTCCGGCCCCAAAACCATTACCCTCTACGTCTTATGTTCCTCCATCAGATGACATGAATAAGATGTTGGCAAGTCTCATGGCTCTGATGGAGAATCTTCGTAAAGCAGAACGAAGAAAGGGACGCTGAACTGAAGAGAAGGATGGACCATCTCGCCGCGTCCCGTGGGTCTCAGAGAAAACTCAACGTGAAAGATCTTCCACCTTGCTCTTATTTGAACCCTTGGAGGCATGCAGAATACATGCCTATTACCAACGGTAAGATATTCATATCAGAAAAGCTGGGGGCTGTCCTTATAGAGGAAGTCGACTTCTGGCCCAGCTTTAAGTCTTACCCAGACTGCTTTGTCAGCTTGAAGGTGGAATCTACGTCCAAGGAGGAGACAGAACCAAAGGAGGTCATAGTTCTTGGCCATGAGAAAGCTCAGGCTCTGTTGCAAAGTGGCCTGAAAGACAAGGGCTTCACTAACTCGAAAGTGTCAGCCCTTAGCAAGAAAACCCCCACCTTTCTTGCTCTAGCCAACCTAGCCTTTCCCTTTACTGCAAAAGGTTTTAAGGCAGTTATGAAGGCAATAGAGGCAGGCAAACCTTGCCCTACACTCGAAGAGTGAAGACCCTTATCCCTAGCCCTGCCTACAGAGGATAAGAACTGGAAGGAAATCCACCTTACATTCTCAGTTGGGAAGTTGGAGGCATATATTGCTGGACGTCAGTTCAGCGAAAACCTCCCTAAGCTGTCTGACTTTCTCTTGCGTAGGGAGCAAGAAACAAAGGAAAGACTTGCCGCATCCCTGCCCCTCCAGATTTGTTTGGAGACAACGGCAAGCAATAGCAGAACCCCAGACATGAATATGGTCATGGCCAAATCACATTTGGCTACTCTGGTCAAGGGCCTATATGGCTTCGTTAGAGCCAGACGCGCGCACATGTAGGGAGTTCGTGTTTGCTTCGGCTGCAGTAAAACACGAACCCAGGAAGCTGATAGCCTCCAATATCTAGGGAAAAGACCTTTTCCCGAGCGAAGTGGTCAAAGAAGTAGTAGATAAGGCCACCACGGAGAATTGAAATCTTCTCTAGAAGTGGGGCATGTCGGCGAAGAGGAAGTTTTCCCCGGATGAGGGTCCCCAACCCAAGAGGAAGACGAAAAGAGCCAGGTTGCCCTCTCACCCTGTCAGACAACAGCAGCAACAACTTCCCACAGTTCCCATGACTGTGGTGCCCCAGATGGTGGCACAGCCCCAACCAATTTACCAGATGGTGCCTCAGCAGCTGGTTGCCCAGTCACCAGCATTTAATCCTGCGTATGAGAGGCAGACCACTACCTTTTGTCCTAAAGGTAGAGGGTCGAAAAGGGGCTCCTCTAGATACCCTCCAAGAGGAAGAGGGGGTATGGGAGGACGCGGTCAAGGAGGCAAGTCCTCCAGACAGTCGAAGCAATGAGATGCATCCGGTAGGAGGAAGACTCCAACAATTTCAGGATCGCTGGACCTTCGATCCTTGGGCCCACAGCCTAATCAAGAACGGACTAGGATGGAAGGGGAAGTTTTCCCTGGATGAGGGTGCCCAACATAAGAGGACGAACGAAAAGACCCAGGTTGCCCTCTCGCCCTGTCAGACAACAGCAGCAACAGCAGCAACAACTTCCCACAGTTCCCATGACCGTGGTGCCCTAGATGGTGGCACAACCCCAACCAACTTACCAGATGGTGCCTCAGCAGCTGGTTGCCCAGTCACCAGTATTTAATCCTGCATATGAGAGGCAGACCACTACCTTTCGTCCTAAAGGTAGAGGGTCGAAAAGGGGCTCCTCTAGATACCCTCCAAGAGGAAGAAAGTGTAAGGGAGGATGCAGTCAAGGAGGCAAGTCCTCCAGACAGTCGAAGCAATGAGATGCTTTCGGTAGGAGGAAAACTCAACAATTTCAGGATCGCTGGACCTTCGATCCTTGGGCCCACAACCTAATGAAGATTGGACTAGGATGGAGTTGGAGGACAGCTCCACTATCATTTCCTCAATTCTTCCAACATTCCACCCCCGTCCTGGAAGAATACACCCGAGAAATTTTGAGCAAATGGGTGATAAGGAGGGCAAAGTCCATCAAATTCCAAGGAAGGCTGTTTTGTGTTCCCAAGAAGGACTCAGACAAACTCAGAGTCATTCTGGACTTGTCGCCACTCAACAAGTTCATAGAAAACAACAAGTTCAGGATGTTAACCCTTCAACACATAAGGACCCTGCTGCCAAAAGGGGCGTACACAGTCTCGATAGACCTGGCAGATGCCTATTGGCATATTCCAATCAACCGCCCACTCTCCTCCTACCTATGATTCAGGCTACAGAAGAAGAAATACGTCTTCAGAGCCATGCCCTTTGGACTAAATATAGCCCCAATGATTTTTACAAAGCTTGCAGATGCAGTCGTTCAACAACTACGCCTAGAAGGTGTCCGGGTAGTAGCCTACCTGGACGACAGGCTGGTGTGGGCAGCATCCAGGACGGAGTGCATGCAAGCATCCAGGAAAGTGATCCAATTTCTGGAACATCTGCGATTCAAGATCAACATCAAGAAGTCTCGATTATCTCCAGCTCAAGAGATTCAATGGCTAGGAATACATTGGAACTTAAAGTCACACCGTCTCTCCATTCCCCCAGGGAAGAGGGGAGAGATAGTGGGATCTGTCAAGAGACTACTGGAATCCGACAGAATATCAAGACGCCAACAGGAGAGAGTACTGGGTTCTCTTCAGTTTGCATCAGTGACAGACCCAGTGCTAAGAGCACAGCTAAAAGATGCATCAGGAGTCTGGAGAAGATACGCATCAAACGCTCGAAGAGATCTAAGAAGACTGATACCGACTCGACTACGATCACTTCTCAAGCCATGGTCAAAGGCCAAGAAGCTGAAGAGGTCTGTGCCCTTGCAACCACCTCTACCTTCAGTCATCATCCATACGGACGCATTAAAGGAAGGATGGGTAAGTCACTCCCACCAACGGAAAGTCCAAGGGACTTGGTCTTCTCTATTCAAGACCTTCCACATCAACATTTTGGAAGCCATGGCAGTCTTTCTCACGCTGAAGAAACTGTCCCCTCGCCATTCAGTCCACATAAGACTGATCCTGGACACCGAGGTGATAGTGAGATGTTTGAATCGTCGAGGCTCGAGATCACCCCAAATCAACCAAGTGATGTTGGCCATCTTCCGCCTGGCGGAAAAGAAGAAATGGCATTTATCAGCAGTTCACCTTCAAGGGTTCCGCAATGTGACGGCGGATGCTCTATCCAGGCTCACGCTGATAGAGTCAGAATGGTGCCTAGACGCAGGATCATTCTCCTTCATCTTACGTCAAGTCCCAGAACTGCAGATCGACCTCTTCGCAACAAGCGACAACAAGAAACTACCTCGTTATGTGACCCTATACGAGGACCCTCTAGCGGAAGCGATGGACGCCATGTCCCTTGACTGGAACAGATGGAACCGGATTTACCTGTTCCCTCCAACCAATCTCTTAATGAAGGTCCTCAACAAGCTGAGATCCTTTCGGGGAATGGCAACTCTAGTGGCTCCCAATTGGCCAAAGAGCAATTGGTTCCATTTAGTACTGGAACTGAAGCTGAGGCTGGTCCCTCTGCCGGGCCCAGTACTGACTCAACAAGTACAGAAGTCGACTGTCTTTGCTTCATCACAGAAAACCCAAAACCTTCATCTCATGATTTTCTCTCCTTAGCAGTAAAGAAAAGGTTTGGGATATCGAGAGACAGTATAGACTTCCTAGAAGAATATATGTCTAAGTCTACTAGAAGACAATATGAGTCATCTTGGAAGAAGTGGGTTGCTTTCCTCAAGGCAAAAGGACCAAAAGAAATCTCAATGGACTTCTGTTTATCCTTCTTTATCCACCTTCATAAACAAGGTTTGGCAGTTAATACCATAACCACGTGTAAATCAGCCTTGACTAGACTTCTGCTATATGCCTTCCAAGTAGACTTGTCAAACGAAATCTTTATCAAGATCCCTAAGGCTTGTGCTAAACTCAGGCCTGCAGCCCCTCCGAAGCCTATTTCATGGTCCTTGGATAAGGTCCTACACTTTGCTTCAACAGTGAACAATGAGTATTGCTCTCTGAAAGACTTAACCCAAAAAGTTATATTCTTGTTTGCTCTAGCCTAAGGGGCCAGAGGTAGTGAAATAGTGGCCCTATCCTGAGATGAGGGCCATATTCAGTTCACAGAAGTGGGAGAACTGAATCTTTTTCCTGACACAACATTTCTCGCCAAGAATGAGCTGCCCACCAAAAGGTGGGGTCCTTGGAGAATCTACCCTCTAAAGGAAGATGTTTCGCTGTGCCCAGTGGAGTGTCTAAAGGTCTATCTTCGTAGAACTTCAGACTTCATGGGAGGACAGCTCTTTAAAGGATAAACCTGAGGGTCAAACCTATCCCTAAAACAACTAAGGGCGAAGATCACCTATTTTATTCTCAGAGCGGATCCTGACAGTACACCCGCAGGTCATGATCCAAGAAAAATCGCTTCATCACTGAATTTCTTTCAATACATGGACTTTGAGCATCTTCGCTAATACACTGGATGGAAGTCATCCAGAGTGTTTTTCAAACATTACGCGAAGCAAGTGCAAGAACTCAAGCGCTTTGTGGTGGCGGCAGGTAGTGTACTAAAAGCTGTCGTCTAATGCTGCGATAAACAGCGAATTGATTGGCACTGTCAATGTAAAGGTGAAGGTAATGACACCTCACAATACTTTGAAATAAGTGTCACCAAGGTGACGCCAAGGACTGTTTTACTTATTTAAGGTGAAGAAAAATAGAGATAATACTTGTGCCGTGTGTTCTTACACAGTGTGAAGAGACAATCAATATAACAGAAATGCATATTAGAAAATTTAATAGATTTTCAGATTACAGTGGCTCTAATATATTTTCCCTTTCAGGTGAAACAAACATTTTCTGGACTTTGATTGTAGAACATGTTTCCCATTGCATTTATTACAATTATGCTAACATTATGTTATATATGTTGATTTTCCTGGTTATTTATTACCAATAAATACTTAATGTGTATTTGTGTATTATTTCGCCCCAAAATTGATTTTCAATACAATTATGTCAATGTATTATTTTCCTTTAATAAACTGCATATATTTATACGAACAAGATATATAGCTAATACCTTTGTTCATATACGAGTACAAACTTTATTTGGTAACACATACAGCGAGACCTGTATGTACTTGATGCTATGTTTGTTCATATGTTATATGCAAACCTTGAGACTCCTTTCCTATGCCTAGTATGACTCTTTCCTGCAGGGGGCAGGAAGCACTAACATGGTTTATGATTAGCAGTAATCACGTATAACGGTAACGTCATATGTCTCTATGGTCTGGATGACCAAGGAATAACTGTCCCGAGGTTAAGGCACTTTTGGAAAATCCACAGATACAGTACTTTCTAAATAATTCTCTGATAACCTTCCATCAGGACAACATGGCCTGACCCCAAAAAACAGATTTTAAGAGAAGCGAAAAATCTATTTTTGGGTGAGATAGCCATGTCGTCCTGATGGACCCGCCCTCCTTTTCTATAGAAAAGGCCTTGGCAGGATCCCTCGCAAAGCTACTATATCTGTAGCACCATGCTCAATGCTACAATGAATAGCGCGTGGGGTTGACGTACAGTGCCATCTAGATACTCGTAGTAGTAGGGGAGGAAGGGTA
>NC_090745.1:59305070-59352570 GCF_036898095.1 Palaemon carinicauda | reverse complement strand
GGGGAGGTTGATCGAGTGATGTTGTGTAATGTCGGTCAGCCAGCGGTTGAGGTTGGTCAGCTGGCAGTCGGTATGTATCGGTTAGTCTCCTTCAGCTTGGTTGGGGCCTCGCTTGCGAGTGGCTGATGGGGTATGCCACCGGTTATATTTTGTGGTTCTGTCCGGGTTGTAACCGGTGTGAATTTTTGCAGGAATTTCCGGTTGCGCAGCGATACTTGGCCCGACCCATCAACCTTTGCCACTTACTGGTCGTACTGCCTCACCTCGACGACCGTCCCTGTCCTATCCCATTTAGTGGGATGTGGGCCGGTCTGCTTGTGGATGCGAACATGGTCACCAGCCCGTAGGGGTGGCAGACGGCGAGTGTGTTGTAATCAAGTGTCCATCATGCGAACATGGCGCTTGCGTAGTGCTTCTTCCATGGATGTTAGGGTTTCGCGCCATTTGGTGTGGTGGTTATACTTCCCAGAAAGGATCGGGATGAGATCGTGGATCGGGTTACCGAAGACGCACACGGCTGGGGAGATTCTGGTGACTGGGTCTGGAGTGTTCCTGTATTGGAGGACTGGTTTCTGAACGGCATCTGTGTCCAGGTCTCCATTTGTCCCCGTGTTGTTAGTAATCAGGCGCTTCATTTGCAAAGGGGTGGACTTACGTTAAGGAAGTGATGTTTTATACAATAAAAATAAAATAGGGGGCAAAGCGTAATGGTGCATGGTGTGCTGACATTCTGAAAACAACTTGTCTTTTATGACTTTGACTGTAATATGACGAAATCCCTTCCTTTTAGTCTTATATTGAGAGCAGAATCATCTAGTTACCCTGTAGTTGCCATGGTTAATGACACGATTCCAACAAACATGATGCTTTCGATGTTCATGGAATAAAAACATCATTTGAAAACCCAGCAGACAGTGGCCGTGAAATTTGATTTTGCTTATGTTCTACATCTTGTAAAGCTTACTTGGAATAATTATTTAGGTAGGGATTTATATTAGATGAAAATACGTACATAAACAGTGGTCTTGTGGGAAAACTTTTAGGAAGTGTTGGACTCAGATTTTCATGTAGGAATTGGGGACAAGAACTTTTCAGGAAATGATAAGGAAACTTTAGACTTAGAAATTGCTATAGAAGAAGAGGGACTAGAATATTTAATTGGTTTCATTACAAAGAAGTTTCCCCAATACCCGAACATAGGGTCGACAGTGGCTGAGGACGATACCTCTTGGACAAGTTTCTGAGGCCCAGCCTGATTGATGTGGACCCAGAATCAGCCGATGCGGAGGACAAATGGATTATGTGGCCTGATAACTTTGAGGCGTTCTGTGCGGCCATCAACCCGGACTTAAATCCAGATAAGTTGGCCTTACTTCGTGCTCACGTATCTTGTAAACTGTTTAAGATAATTAAGTGCCACCACATATGCCGCTGCCATAAGCCTGTTGAAGGCTAGATTTGTGAAACAGAAAAGTGAGGTGTTTGCCAGATACAAATTAGCCACTTGCAAGCAACAGAATGGCGAGACTCTAGATGCTTTTTTGGATAACCTCAAAGGTCTGGCCTCGGAATGTACCTTCACTGATTGTACAGCCGCTCAGGCTGAAGAACTGGCCATCAGAGATTCATACTTCACGGGTATGGCATCTAAGGCAATCTGACAGAGACTGTTAGAGAACTTATCCTTGGACTTATCCACAGCTGTAAAACAAGCCTGTGCACTGGAAATGGCTCAACTGCACTCAGCGTCTTATGCAAGTGAAACCAATACCACAGTGGCAGCATTCATAAATGATCAGGCAAAACCCGAAATGGATCCCAACAGTTTACTGATTGTAAAGAGGACTCCGAGTTTATCAAGAAAGAAGTAAAAAGGCTGCTAGAGGAGGGTATCATCACACCGAGTCGCAGTTCGTGGAGAGCTCAAGTTGTAGTCGTCGATCAGTGTGACAAGAAAAGATTGGTCAGATTACTCTCAAACCATAAACAGATTCACCAACCTAATTGCTTATCCTGTTCCAGGGATCACCGAGATGATTGAGAAAATTTCTACTTACTGCTACTTCAGCTCCATAGACTTGAAGGCAGCATATCATCAAATACCATTGAACATGGCTGATCGGAAATTCATGGCGTTCGAAGCAGATGGAAGGCTGTTCATATTCACGCGTTTGCCGATTGGAATAACCAACGGGGCTACCTGCTGTCAGCAAGTTCTCGACGAAATTATTGGTAAGGAACAACTAGAGTGTACATTCGCCTACATAGATGACATCACGGTCTGCGGTCAAACACGTGAAGAACACGACAGAAATCTGAAACGCTTTCAAGAAACTGCATTGAAGTATGGAATTACCATAAATGACAAGAAAAGTGTTTATGCTCAAACATCAATCTCTATATTGGGCCATGTAGTGAATGATCACCAAATCCTACCTGACCGGGAGAGAATGCGTCCGTTGCTGGAGATGAAACCTCCGGACAGTACCCCTAATCTCAAAAGAACGTTAGGACTCTTATCCCACTATGCGAAGTGGGTACCGAATTTCTCCCAGAAAATTCGACCTTTAGTCGAAGTGAAAACTTTCCCGATGGCCAAATCTGCAAAACAAGCACCCGAAGAACTAAAGAATGAAATATCTCGAGCTTCACTTGCTGCTATAGATGACGAAGCAGTCTTTGTAGTCGAAACAGACGCCTCTGCTGATGAAATCAAGCAAACAGTTTATTACAGAACTAATTACTATAGAAAAAGTGTTTAAATGTCACACGGTGAGAAAACCTTGAAACCCGGTAAGGGTGCAATAAACTCCCTATCTTCATATATAAAGGAACATATAGCATTCCCTGAGGAAATTGTCTTATTTTGTTCAGTGTCGAATATTTTTCAGGATTAGGGTATTAAATAGAAGAATGATTTCTCAGGGTAGCCTAAGGTTAAAAAAAAGTAAAGAAAATAGTTTTCTAATTGATTTGCTTTTATGTAATCCGATAGTCAAAAGCGTATGAACCGTTACTATGTCCTATATGATTTGTAGTATATATTCATATATATTTCAATAATAAATTATCAATAGAATATTTTCAAATCTATCATTAAACATGCCTTGTTTTTTTATTTATCCCAATTTAACACTGATAATGGAGACTTTTAATGTACATTTAATACCAAATAAGCCCCGACCTTGCACAGTAGTCGGATACGTAATGACTTCACGAATTTCTCGCAACATGTTGAAACTCAGGTTTTAATCCGACCTAAGCTGAGCGTGGGTAGACCTTGTATTCTATAGACTTTGGTCATCATAATCCAGTAATGTAACTTGTATCTTTTGTAATTTACCAGCTTCACATAAAAATCCTTTCCACAATACATCCACTTGTGATTTGGATAAAAAAATCAGGCAATGTGCCATAAACTTGCAAGATGACGATTCATTAGCCAATCTAAGTTCTGGTGATGCTGGGGCCATAGAAAGGAAGTACCATTGTCAATACTTAGTAAATCTGTAAAACAGAGATCGAGCTCAGTCCAGCTATTCAAAAAAGTCAAGAAAGACAGATGTTTGTAGAAACAGTATTTGCCAAAATGCTGTCACATATGCAACACCAGTATTTCAATTGTCAGAACTCGTTAAACTCTGTACAAACAGACTAAATGAGCTTGACAAAGATGAGTTATCAATTGTTCATGCAACAAGACTCAAGAACAGGATACATTGATACTTCCCTGAATTGGAGGCTTACTATGAGGGATGTGATGTACGTTTGGTGACAAGTGGAATTGCTGGTTGATCATTCACAAAGACATACCAGCTTGATGGCAAGAGTGAAATTGTCTTTATGTCACGTGTGACTGACCTCATCCGATGAGATAATATTCTCACACGAGTACCAAATATTTGATGACTCTTTTACAGTGGACTGCTAACAAAGATCAGTTCCACAGTCACTGCTAACTCTGATGAGCATAATCCTTTATGGTTTAGGTATCATGAACAGAAACAATTATCAATCAAAGACAGCGATGTCTGTATCCCAGCTCCTAGTGTACAATTCCGTTCGCAATTTGAGTTCAAATTTTAAAGATAATAGATACGGTAAAACTCGTGAACTTCTTCTACCTCTCTTTGTTAGAGATTATGTGCATTTGAAAACAAGGTCAAAAGGTAGTAGGTTGGTCATAGGCACCAGCTACTCGTCCTCTAGAGAGTATTTGGGTCCATTGACTGGCCAGTCAGCACTACATTGTATCCCTTTCTCTGGTTATGGTCCTTTTTTTTCTTACACATGCTGTACACAGAATAGTATGGCCTATTCTTATCACATTCCCCTCGGTCCTCATACACCTGATAACATCTGAGATTATCAAACAATTAATCTTCGCTCAAGGGGTTAACTACTGCACTATAATACTTCACTGGCTACTTTCCTCTTTGTAAGGGTTGAAAAGACTAGCTATGGCAAGCAGCTCCTCTCAGGGGCGTAGGAGCGTATTTTTGGGTCGGGGCTGGGCTAAAGTTTGAGAAGTCACCGACGACTGGGGTTGGGGCGTCCCCCATAAATTTTTGTTTGCCAGAAAACACCCATAGATACGATTTCCAGGCATGTGACAGCAGATTAAAATAATAATAATAATAATATTTTTGGGATAATTTCTTTGACCAATTACAATTTTTACACAGATACTCATAAAATAACGGTAGGCCTAGTTGATGAATTTACCAAAAAACATACCAACGATGTTGATTCTTTGCTATCAACTCACTCCCAATATCGATCAAGTTAGGTCTATTAATTTTTTAAACTTACTATTTTTTTACTTACGATTTATTACATCTATCAATTATTTCTTAGTTCTAATTCCATCTTTAAATTTTTAACGTTGTTTATACTTTTAATTACGTCTAATTTCTAGTTTACAGAAGACAATTATCTAATGTTTTAAGTGATAATTATGTTATTTATCTTTGTTTCAAACTATGGTGATAAGGTATGAAGATGGGAACCTCACAAACAAAGAAGTACTTCATAGACTTAATAATACTGCAATCGTCATAAAAAATCAAGGTTTATAAAATATCTTCCAAATAAAAAATGATACACACACACACACACACACACATATATATATATATATATATATATATATATATATATATATATATATATATATATATATATGTATGTGTATATATATATATATATATATATATATATATATATATATATATATATATTTATGTATATATATGAGTATATTTATATATATATATATATATATATATATATATATATATATATATATATATATATATATGTATATATATATATATATATATATATATATATATATATATATATATATATATATATATATACGTATATATATATATATATATATATATATATATATATATATATATATATATATTATATATATATATATATATATACGTATATATATATATATATATATATATATATATATATATATATATATATATATATATATAATATGCATATATATATACGTATATATATATATATATATATATATATATATATATATATATATATATATATATATATATAACTATTAAGATTTTTGCTTCTGGCAAGCTTAAGTTTAAGGATGAAGAGGACAGCAAGAAGACTTCGGATCATCTTACATATTTATTCTACACCAACGTTTCGGGAATCCATTCCCATCATCATGGCTACATAAAACACGAAATTATGTTTACATTATAAATTAATGATACATTTTTTTGCTTAAAATTTCTTTGGTATCAAAAAGATAATAAAAAAACAGTTAAAAGAATAAAAATACAGAAACCTAGACGGTATATAAAAACTTGTGGCTAACTGAGGTCCTTTACAATTATGATAATAAAAACACTTGTCATTAAAATAGAATATCAAAAAACAAAAATATGTATATATATGAATGAATGATCGAACTTACTGTCAAGATATGTGGCTGAAAACTATAAGAATATTTGAGAAAATTCTTGATGAAAATGCTTTAATTACGAACAAAACAAAATAAATCAACAAGGGATGATAGGTAATAGCAGTTAGACAATATGTAATGGTGTGGAGGTGGTTTGATTATTTAAGGAAGGAGACAGTTTCTTGATGTAAAGAAATTCCAAGAGAAGGAGGGAAAGGCAATCGGATGTTTGGGAAAGAATTTCGAAATGGTTGTATTGGATATGAGTTTTACATGAGTTTGAGTGATTTCTTATTGAGGAAAATTCTTGGGATTTTAATATGGAACCAGTGCGATGACTGACACCCCTATGGGAATTGATGCAGACCTTCAGTAATCGTCGGGTAGACCTGATATATTTTCCAAAATTACATTTTGGACAAGTATACTTTTAAACAACATAGGACTGCATCAACTCGTGGAGGTTGTCTTTGAACCTGAAAAGTTTGCCAATATTTAAATGGTTTTTTAATATAAACTTAAAATTGACATAAACAGAGTGCTGAGGGCTGTAGTGAGCTCGTTTCTGAAAAGAGCATTTTTTACATATGGCAATGATACTGTAAGGACACCGATCCCTTCGTCGTCCAGAAAATCGACAAACTACTTATTTATTTAAATTCTCCTTTCGCCACACTGTGGTTTCCTATGTATATATATTCTGCTCTACCAGAGCTACATTTTGATATATGTATCGTTTCATAACATGTTTCTGTTAACCCATAATTCATATATTTTTAAGTGTAAGAAAACACATATATTTTGGCGGGCACTTCAATCTGATTTGGCGCCAACGTCATCCTACCTTTCCGTCCGCACCTTGTAATATACTTCCGTGCACATTCGAATAAAGTATCAGTTGATCTTGGTGACGCTTGTCTCACTGTCCTTACAACTGGTGACCCCGGAGTTGAAAGTAGCATCAGCGGTTTTGGCTTTGCCATTAACGGACTTATTACGGCCGTGCTACCTTCTCTATACTCCGTTACCTTAGGCACGAGCCTGCCTTTGGTTCTCCCACACTTCGGTGAATGTAAGGCAGTAGGATGAGCTTAACCGACATATCAACTTCTCACCTCTTCGCCGACTCGTCGTCTGGCCACGATGCAGGAAGCAACACGCCCATCGCACCCAACGGCCTCGCCTCCACGCCCAAAGTCAAACTGCCGCCCTTTTCTCAACACAACACCGCTTCCTGGTTCCTGAGAGCGGACGTACTCTTCCGCGTCGCTAGACTCAGCGACTCCTGCGCCAAGGCTGACATCGTTCTCACCTCCATACCTGAAGAAGTATTCGACAAGATTTCCCCATGGCTCGACGCCCAGGCCGGCCAAGATTCATACGACGACCTGAGAACAAAACTCATTGGTATCTACTCCCTCTCTGTCTCAGCAAGGGCACAGAAAGTACTGGACCTCGCCGGCAAGCCCATGGGTGACACCTCTCCTGTCGAGGCGTGGGACGAGCTAACCGGCCTGCTTATGCTCCCCGAAACAGACAGCAACGGCCGACGACGTGAGATTAGCTTATCTCGCGAAAAATTTCTTCGACGCCTACCACAGGACGTACGGGCCCAATTGACAGACGGCGACACGCTCCCGATGAACGAACTCCTGTCGAAGGCTCAGAAGCTCCACGAGGCCTCCAAAACATCTCACCTCGGAGCATCATCGTCAACACCACCTCCGTTCTCCTCCTTCAGCAGCTGCTCTTCCATAGACTCCTCGGCAATGGCCCTTGAGGACGACGAGATCAACATTCTATCAAGAAAGAAACCACCGCAACCGACGCGACCGAACCCTAGGCCTAACCCGGCATGGTGCTTCTACCACCAACAGTTCGGCAGTGACGCCAAGAAATGTAGAGCACCATGCAGTTTCCCTAGAAGATGACGCCAGAAGCATCCACCTGCCACCATCGCAGCCGCAGGTAACCAAAACAAGATTGGTTTCTGTATCCTCGATACCATTTCCAACCGTAGACTCATGGTGGACACCGGTGCAATGCAGTCAACGTTCCCTCCTTCGATGTCCGACCTAGACCGTGGTCCCGACAAAAACGCTCCCTCACTCATCGCCGCCAACGGATCTCCCATACGGTGCTATGGGATCAAGACCCTCAAGATATCTATCATGGGCCGTTCGTATTCTTGGCCCTTCGCTATCGCCGACGTCAATCGCCCCCTCCTCGGTGCGGATTTCCTCGCCCACCATGGACTCCTCGTCGATGTCGCTAACAGACGTCTCATCGACACGGGAACCTGCCAGTCTCGCGCCCTAGAACACGGCCCTGCAACAATGTCCGTATCCGCCGTAACGACGCACCCCTACGCCGACCTCCTACGAGAGTTTCCCGAGGTTTTCAAGCCCGAGCTCCGACACTCGCCAGGTTCCCCGTCCAAGCATGGTATCTACCACCACATCACAACGACAGGACCTCCCACTCACGCCAAATTCCGCCGCCTCCCGCCTCAGAAACTGAAGAATGCCAAACGCGCCTTCGAGGACATGGAACGCATGGGTATCTGTAAGAAAGCATCGAGCCCCTGGGCATCACCCCTGCACATGGTTAAAAAGCTGGACGGGTCCTGGAGACCTTGCGGCGACTACAGGCACCTCAACCTCATCACAACGCCCGATCATTACCCGCTGCCCAACATGCAGGACCTAACGAACGCGTTGTACGGCGCAAAGTTTTTTACCAAGATGGACCTGCTCAAGTCTTACTTCCAGGTCCCCGTATTCCCGGAATATATCCCGAAAACTGCCATTGTAACGCCGTTCGGATCCTACACCTTCGCATACTCAACCTTCGGTCTACGCAACGCCGGGGCGACCTTCCAACGACTAATGGATAGCATTCTGGGTGACCTACCTTTCTGCGTCTGCTACGTCGACGACATCCTGATATTCTCGAAAACCAAGGAGGAACACCGGGGACACGTCCGCACCGTCCTAAAGCGCCTACAGGAGAACGGCTTAGTCGTACGCCTCGACAAATGCACGTTCGGTGCGGAGGGAGTGGATTTCCTTGGTCACCGCGTATCCTCGCGCGGGGTAAAACCCATGACAACCAAGGTCGACGCCATCAGGAAGTTCCTAATGCCTACGACCATCCGCCAACTTCAGGAGTTCTTGGGAATGGTCAATTACTACAGGCGCTTCATCCCCAACATCGCACAAACCCTGTCACCCCTCGATGACGTCCTGAAAGGAAAAGCAAAAAAACTCGAGTGGGGTTTGCCCCAGCAACAGGCATTCGCTCGGACGAAGGATGCCCTTGCGAATGCCACCACCCTGGCTCATTTCGACGACAACGCGCCCCTGCGACTAACGACCGACGCCAGCAACGTCGCCTGTGGGGCTGTGCTTGAGCAACTCGTCGATGGTTCTCCCCGACCGCTGGCATTCTTCAGCAAGAAATTAAAACCCGCCGAAACAAGATACAGCACCTTCGATAGGGAACTCCTCGCCGTCTACCTCGCCGTCCGGCACTTCAGGCACATCTTGGAGGGTACCCCCTTCACAATCGCGACGGACCATCAACCCCTCGTACACGCCTTCACGAAATCGATGGACGCATGTTCCTCCCGACAATAACGTCATCTCGCATCAATCGCCGAATTCGGGTGCACCATACGTTACGTCCCAGGAAAGAAAAACCCAGTCGCGGACGCCCTTTCAAGGATTGAAATTGACGCGATCCACCTGGGAATCGACTACGCCAATCTCGCAACCGAACAACGCACCAACCGAGAAGCACAGGATCACCTGACGGAGCCATCTGCGCTCAAGATAAGTGCGATTCCCCTCGGACCAGCAGGAGTAACTATTCTTTGCGACACCAGCACGGGCCGCCCACGTCCCTGGGTACCAGCCTCCTGCAGAAGGAAAATATTCGATATCATCCATGGACTCTCGCACCCCTCAGGACGCACCACCGCTCGCCTTCTATCTGAAAAGTTTGTCTGGCCAGGGATAAAAAAGGACGCCCGGGAATGGGCGAAGTCATGCATCAACTGCCAGTCAAGCAAGGTCAGCTGTCACACCGAATCGTGGGTAGGCAATTTTCCCCAGCCAAAAAGACGTTTCGGCCATATACACATCGACGTCGTGGGACCATTGCCCCCTTCTGGATCCGCTCGCTACCTACTTACGATCATCGATCGTTCCACGAGGTGGTTGGAGGCATCGCCGATGACCGAAGCCACGACTCAAGCATGTGCCGAAGCCCTCCTGTCAAGCTGGGTGAGCAGGTTTGGCGTTCCTGACGACATCACGACTGACAGAGGCCCCGCTTTCCTCTCAGAAATATGGCTCGCTTTGGCGAACCTGATGGGGACGACGCTCAACAGCACCACGGCATAAAACCCCGCGGCAAACGGTATGGTCGAAAGAACTCACCGCGCCCTCAAGGCGTCCCTGATGGCGAGCTGCACCGACGGGGACTGGAAATCACGACTTCCTTGGGTACTCCTCGGCCTTCGCACCGCCCCTCGCGCAGACGCCGAACCTTTGCCCACCGAAAAGGTTTACGGGGAAGCGCTCGCAGTTCCTGGCGAATTCTTTCCCTCATCAACCGACGACACGCAGCTGGATCACCTAAGGGACATCGCCAGGAAGTTCAAGCCGTGTCTCAAAACTTACCAGGACAGAACCAAGCACTTCAAGCCAAAAAGCCTGGATGACTGCAGGTACGTTTTCGTCCGTGTCGACGCTCATCGACAACCACTGACTAGACCTTATCGAGGTCCCTACCGGGTAATTAAAAAGACAACGAAAGCCTTCCTTCTCGACGTCCATGGCCAAGAGGACTGGGTCTCAATATACCGCGTGAAACCAGCGTTTCTCGAGGGAAGCGACACCGCCTCCGCTGGACCTGGCAGACCCAGATTTCCGCCTCAAAACAAGCCACCCAACGAAAGAAAAATCATCAAACGACGACAAGAGGAAGAGATCCTTACACCGACCGCCAGCGCGCCCCTCCGTTCAAAAACAAGAGGAACCCTCCGACGCCCGAAAAGATACGAAGATTGATCATCAGCCCTCTACGCCGCCCGATGTCTTGGGGGGGAAGTACTTGTAAGGACACCGATCCCTTCGTCGTCCAGAAAATCGACAAACTACTTATTTATTTAAATTCTCTCTTCGCCACACTGTGGTTTCCTATGTATATATATTCCGCTCTACCAGAGCTACATTTTGATATATGTATCGTTTCATAACATGTTTCTGTTAACCCATAATTCATATATTTGTAAGTGTAAGAAAACATATATTTTGGCGGGCACTTCAATCTGATTTGGTGCCAACGTCATCCTACCTTTCCGTCCGCACCTTGTAATATACTTCCGTGCACATTCGAATAAAGTATCAGTTGATCTTGGTGACGCTTGTCTCACTGTCCTTACAATACATACACTAGTTTTTTGGTAACCTCGAGACTTATATTTAGGCTGAAAAATATCATTAAGAAATTTTTTAACAATTTTGTCATAGAGGTGTGAAGGATAACAATTGTATATAAAATAGGTTTTTAAAAAAGAGATTTCGTTATGGAAATTATGCCAGTTCGAACATAAGGAATATGCTCTAAATAAAAGGGTGTGAATAGAGTTAATCTTGAATGATTTCAAACAAATGCTAAAAAAATTAAGACCCAAACCAGTGTATGTCTCTTTTCTAAAAATACATACATACATATACCTAGGCACTTCCCCCAATCTTGGGGGGTAGCCAACATCAAACAAATGAAACAGGAAAGGGGACCTCTCCTCTCTATGTTCCTCCCAGCCTGACAAGGGACTCAACCGAGTTCAGCTGGTACTGCTAGAGGTTCCATAGCCCACCCTCCCCCGTTATCTACCACAGATGAAGCTTCATAACGCTGAATCCCCTACTACTGCTACCTCCGCGGTCTTCCAAGGCACCAGAGGAAGCAGCAGAGCCTACCGGAACTGCGTCACAATCGCTCGCCATTCATTCCTATTTCTAGCACTCTCTCTTGCCTCTCTTACATCTATCCTCCTATCACCCAGAGCTTCCTTCACTCCATCCATCCACCCAAACCTTAGTCTTCCTCTTGTACTTCTCCCATCAACTCTTGCATTCATCACCTTCTCTCAACATGGCCAAACCACCTCAACACATTCATATCCACTCTAGCTGCTAACTCATTTCTTACACCCGTTCTCACCCTCACTACTTCATTCCTAATCCTATCTACTCGAGATATACCAGCCATACTCCTTAGACATTTCATCTCAAACACATTCAATTTCTGTCTTTCCGTCACTTTCATTCCCACACAACTCCGATCCATACATCACAGTTAGTACAATCACTTTCTCATACAGAATTCTCTTTACATTCATGCCCAACCCTCTATTTTTTACTACTCCCTTAACTGCCCCCAACACTTTGCCTCCTTCATTCACTCTCTGACATACATTTGCTCTCACTCCACCATTTGCTGCAACAACAGACCCCAAGTACTTAAACTGATCCACCTCCTCAAGTAACTCTCCATTCAACATGACATTCAACCTCGCACCACCCTCCCTTCTCATACATCTCATAACCTTACTCTTACCCACATTAACTCTCAACTTCCTTCCCTTACACACCTTCCAAATTCTGTCACTAATCGGCCAAGCTTTTCTTCCGCGTCTGCAACCAGTACAGTATCATCCGCAAACAACAACTGATTTACCTCCTATTCATGGTCATTCTCATCTACCAGTTCCAATCCTCGTCCAAGCACTCGAGCATTCACCTCTCTCACCACTCCATCAACATACAAGTTAAACAACCACGGCGACATCACACATCCCTGTCTCAGTCCCACTCTCACCAGAAACCAATCGCTCACTTCCTAACACATGCTTTACTACCTTTGTAGAAACTTTTCACTGCTTGCAACAACCTTCCACCAACTTCATATAACCTCATCACATTCCACATTGCTTCTCTATCAACTCTATCATACGCTTTCTCCAGATCCATAAACGCAACATACACCTCCTTACCTTTTGCTAAATATTTCTCGCATATCTGCCTAACTGTAAAAATCTGATTCATACAACCCCTATCTCTTCTAAAACCACCCTGTACTTCTAAGATTGCATTCTCTGTTTTATCCTTAATCCTATTAATCCGTACTGTACCATACACTTTTCCCACCACACTCAACAAACTAATACCCCTTGAATTACAACACTCATGTACATCTCCCTGTAAAAAATCCTCTATTTGAGCGAGAAATGTCTTTATCAAGGCATGGCAACTGGTTATCTGTATTTATTTTGTCTCAACTTCGATTACTTCTTGCGAGCTAAAAACTAGTAAGTTTGTCAGTTACTTTATGTAATTTCTATAAGAGGTCAATCATTAGAGTGCTAAAGGTTAACTATTTTCATTAAGTATCAATATTAAATATTGGTGTAAAATTTCATTTCCAGTGAAACAAGTGATTGTATAATTTTCATAAGTATTAATTTCTTTTGTCTTATGTCTAAATTTTGTTCAGACTTAATATTTCAAATGATTTATTTTTTCATGTAAATTCTTTCAAAGTGTTGTAATTTTTGAAGACTATATTTATTTTTGTAAAGAGTATTATTTCGATCACTAGTGTTTGTTACAGTACTCTCTCGTATCCCTGTTAAAGAATCGATGTAAGAGGTTGTTTTGAATAGTTCTTAATGATAATTACCTAGTTTTGTTTTGGGTGTACTTAAGAGACCTTTGGATATTCAGAGTTTTTATATATTGCCATCTGGGAGTTATATAATTTTCTCCGAGTTCGGGTATTATTCAGATATACAGTGAACCCTCGTTTATCGCGGTAGATAGGTTCCAGACGCGGCCGTGATAGGTGAAAATCCGCAAAGTAGTGACACCATATTTACCTATTTATTCAACATGTATATTCAGACTTTTAAAACCTTCCCTTGTACGTAGTACTGTTAACAAACTACCCTTTAATGTACAGAACACTTAATGCATGTACTACAGTACCCTAAACTAAAACAGGCACAAATATTAAAGGCGATTTTATATCATGCGTTTCCTAAACATGCTAAAAAGCACGATAAAAAATGGCAACCAATGTTTTATTTACGTTTATCTCTGATCATAATGAAGAAACAAACTGGAGGTAGAGCTTTGCTTATTACCCAGACATATTTCCCATACTTTTCCCTTAGAACTACATCACATCTTCCTACTTTAGATACATATATATATATATATATATATATATATATATATATATATATATATATATATATATATATATATATATATATATATATATATATATATATATATATATATATGTATATATATATATATATATATATATATATATATATATATATATATATATATATATATATATATATATATATATATATATTTGTATATATTTATATGTATACACATATACATACCTACATATATACATACATACATGCATACATATATATATATATATATATATATATATTACTGTATATATATGAGTTATGGAAAAAATCCGCGAAGTGGTGAATCCGCGATGGTCGAACCGCGAAGTAGCGAGGGTTCACTGTAACAGATTTGTGTAAAAACAAACAGGTGATTTTGGAACTCCAGAGGTTGTGTAGTTTGCTAGCCATAATATATAATATTTATATTTTTGGGCTGGAGCCATGTCATCCTGATGGAAGTTCCTCATTGGCAGCTTCTACTTGGGATATTTCTGCGAGTGATATACCAGAGAAATTTACCTTAGAGGTATCAACGGGGTTCTGACCTCTGGGTCGAATATCCCGAGAGATATTGTGTATAAATCAGGGGTGTGTTAATAACAAGCCATGGTTATCCTTCCCCAAATACAGTTAACCTTGTCTCGAAGGAAAGGAGAGGTTCGGATCCGGGGCAGGAGAGCCATTACAACTCCCAATCTCAGTGTGCTACAACTAACTCTCGTTTTGCTTGGAGAGTTTCTGCTAGTTTTCTGAGTTTTTTTTTTTTGTTGATTCTCGATCATGGATGCTACTTGTCTACTACTTCTTCTGTGTTGTCAGATAGGGAGAGGATCCTGCTGACAACGAAAGCCTCAGAAGAGTCATTGGATGTACATCAGGTGAGTGCAGTTCCCAGTGCCTCTTTACTTTCTACCCAAGCCCCAGCTTCCACCTCCGCCTCGGTTCCGATGTTAGACAAACCTTCGCTAATGGTGTTCATGAAAGTTTTCATGGAGAACCTAATCGCCAAATATGAACGTTCTCAACCAGACCTAACAGCGAGGATAGAAGCACCTGTTTCAAAGGCTCCCAGAACCCTTGGCGCTATGCTGAGCATATGGCCTTAACCGAAGGGTTTAATCATATTGTGGATGGTTTGGGTTCCAAGCCAATCTCGGATATGGAATTCTTTCCATCGATCAATAGCTATCCTTACTGCTACGTAAGGCTTAATTCGGAAGCGTCCAATAGGGATGATACGATCCCCAAGGAAACAATCATTCTGGATCATGGCAAGGCTCAATCCCTTTTGGTTGGAGAGTTAAAGACATCTGAATTCTCCAACACCCTACTCTCTGACTTTGACAGGAAACAGGCCAGTTTTGTGGCCCCCAAGGATACTGTCTTCCCTTTTACCTCTGAAAGCTTAGTGACCGTGATAAAAGCAGCAATGTCGAACAGGCCATTCCCAGTGCTAGAGGAATGTAAACTCGTCTCTCTGACCCTTCCTTATGATTCGGACATCTTCACTATTGGAAAACTAGATAAAGACATCAGAGGCAAGCAGTTTAATGAGAAACTGCCCAGGATTCCCAAATCCCTAATGAAGGGCGAACTGGAAGCTAAAGAGAGATTTTCTGCTTCTTTATCTTTCCAATCTTATCTGGAGATGCTTATTGGGAACTATTCCTAATCAGATCTCTTCCCTGTCTTGGCAAAGACTCGCTTAATCATGTTTCATAGGGATCTCTATGCTTTCTTCCTAGCCAGAAGGGCATGTAGAGAGCACGTTCTAGCTGCTGCTATGATCAGACATGAACCTAGAAAACTGAATGACTCCAATATATGGAGGAAGGATCTCTTTCCTGAAAAATTGGTTAAAGAAGTCATGGACAAAGCGGCTCAGGAGAATAAGAGCCTTATCAAAAAGTGGGGTATTTCCTCTAAACGAAAATTTACCCCCAAAGAAGGACCTCAACCCAAGGGCAAGAGTCGCTGACGTCACTTCAAGGGAAGGAAATCGCTTCCTTGTCGCAACAGCCTCAGTTGCTGCCGTCCATCAGACTGTGTACACGGTTCCCAAACAGTACGCTTCACAGTCTCCAGCCTTCAACCCGGTGTACGAGAGAGCTACCACCACGTTCTACCCTGCCAAAGCTCATACGAAGGGCGCTGGTAATAGGGGGAGGTCTGAAAGAGGTGGTCAAACTAGAGGCCGAGGAAGTAGAAACAGGACGACTAAAGTTACAGGTCCTTCGCAATAACATTGAGGAGCTTGTGGGGGGGGGGGGGGGCAACTTCACCTTTCCAGGGAACAATGGAAGTTTGATCCCTGGGCTCTCTCAACATAGTCTCAAAAGGGCTAGGCTGGAAATGGAAACAGAAACCACCCCAGTTCAAGAGATCATTTCAACCCCCAACTCCGTTTTTGGAGGATTATGTTCAGGATCTTCTTCAGAAGGGAGTCATCTGCTGCACAAAATACATATACTTTCAAGGGCGGCTATTCTGCGTGCCCAAGAAAGATTCGAAGAGTCTTTGAACTATTCTGGACTTGTCCCCACTAAACAAATTCATTCTGAACAACAAGTTCCAGATGCTGTAAATCTCGCAAATACGGACCCTACTACCCCGGGGGGCCTACACTGTCTCTATAGATCTTACAGACGCCTATTGGCATCTTCTGATAGGTCGGCGCTTCTCCCCTTACCTTGGTTTCAGACTGGCAAGAAAGGCCTACGTATTCAAAGCTATGCCCTTCGGGGTCAGTATAGCTCCAAGGATTTTCAAGGAATTAGTGGAGGCCCTTGTCCAACAACTTTGGAAGAGAGGCCTTCAGGTGATGGTGTACCTGGACGACTGGTTAGTTTGAGTTACAACAAAGTTAGAATGTCTTCAAACAGCTCATGAGGTCATGACCCTCCTACAATCTCTGGGTTTCCAAATCAACATCGAGAAGTCCAGGCTATCTCTAGCTCGGAAATTTCAGTGGCCAGGACTTCACTGAAATCTACAGTCACACGCCCTCTCTCTACCATAAGGCAAGAGAAAGGAAATTGCAAACTCGGTAAGGTGTCAACTTCGTTCAAAAGTACTCACCAGATGGAAACAAGAAAGGGTTTTGGGGTCGTTACAGTTCGCGGCCATGACAGATCCAATCGTGAAAGCAAGTCTCAAAGATGCTAACAGAGTCTGGAGAAGAAAGGCATCCAATGCTCGGAGAGATCTTTGCCACAAAACCCCAGTCTTACTGTGAAAGCAGCTCAAGCCGTGGTCCATCACCAAAAGTCTATCGAGCCACGTCCCTCTACAGTACCCTCCTCCTTCCATGACACGGATGCCTTGAAACAAGTTTGTGGGGTGGGGGACACCTTTCTTCCTAGAAAGTGCAGGGTCACAGGATGATCACATTTCAGAAGTTTCATATTAATATTCTGGAAGCTATGGCAGTATTTCTGACTCTGAAGAGACTATGCCCAAAGACGAAATCACACATCAAATTGGTCATCAACAACACCACAATAGTACACTCTGTCAACAGACAGGGCTCCATATCTCCTCAGATCAACTATATAATCCTAGTTATTCTCTCTTTAGCAAAAAGGAGGAAATGGCATCTCTCAGCAGTTCACCTCGAAGGGGTTCGCAATGTGACGGCGGACGCCCTGTTGAGATCCAAGCCTCAGAATGGTCTCTAGACGCAAAATCATTCTGTTTCATTCTAGAGCAACTTCCGGAACTGCAAATCAATCTCTTTGCGACGTGTATTTGAGACAGCCTTGGTCTGCCTGACCCAACCAAAGCTGTGAACTCAAAGGAAGCAATAAGTTTACAGGTAATGCACGAACAAATTTTAAACAAGGCAAAATTCGTCAAATTTCGATTTACAAACATAAAACGGAAATAGGCTACGTACTCATCAGTCGCACTTTTTCTATTTCATTAGGAATTTCTTATGCAACTTTTGTTGTCAATAAAGTATAATCATTGTATTGTCTAACTTAAGAAAAAAAGATGTTTTAATTAATTAGTGGTATAAATGTTACGTTGTATTAGCATTAGCAAGTGAGAAGAAAAATTTTATACTATTTTTTCGGATGTTAGTTTTATAATGGCGTGGACTTAAATTCGCGCAAAGTATCTTGCACAAAATAAGCGGAAATAAGTTCTACGCGAACAAAACTAATACCGCAGTAGTTGTGTTTAGTGAATCATTGTAGGAATTACAAAAGATGAAAGATAATTTGAATAAAGCAGAAATGTTGGACTAAAAATGAATATAAAGTAAAACTAAGATAATATCCAATGAAAATGTAGAGCCAACAAATAAGAGTTATGGACAAACCTCTAGAGATTATTAATGAATATACGTACGTATGACAGACAGTAAGTGTTTTCCCAGAACACGAGACCAAAATTAAAAGAAGGATAACCATGGGATGGAGAGAATTTAGTAAATAAAATGAGATTATGAAAATCAAAATACCACTTTCTTTACAAAGAAAAGAATTTAATGAGATGATCCTACCAATATTAACTTATGAATCAGAAACTTAGAGTCTTACTAAAATCTTAGAACATAAGCTAGTTAAAACTCATAGAGCTATGGAAAGAATATTATAGGAATAACAATAAAAGACATAAAAAGAGCAACATGGATACGAGAGCATCATGTAAGAAAAAGAAATGAACTTGGGCAAGACATATAATGAGAATGACGGACAATAGATGGACACTAAGAATAACGGAATTGGTCCCTAAAGAATGTAAAAGAAGTAGGGGAAGGAAGGGGAACTGACGGATTGACGAACTAGAAAGTTTGCGTGTGTGGACTGGCACAGAAAGTCCATAAGCAGATGCAAATGGAAGGACATGTCTGAGGCATTTGTTTTGCAGTGGACTAGTAATGGCTGATGATATATATATATATATATATATATATATATATATATATATATATATATATATATATATATATATATATATATATATATATATATATAGTATATATTTACACACACACACTCACACACACACACACACACACACACACACACACATATATATATATATATATATATATATATATATATATATATATATATATATATATATATATATAACATTTTCTCTTTCAATGGAAATTTTTACAAACAGAAATTTGGTTGTAGTATGGGCAGCCCGCTATCTCCAATTTTAGCTAACCTCTACATGGAATACTTTGAAACAGAAATTTTAACAACAATTAAACCTACGAACATGGTTTGGCAACGCTATGTTGATGACATTTTCACATATTGGGATGATAGCTGGTGAGATTTCAATATATTTTTCAATAATCTAAATTCCCTAGTCCATAGCATAAAATTTAAAACTGAATGGGAAAAAGATGGAAAATTAGCTTTTTTGGACATACTAATTATAAGGGAATCGACGGGGTATAATTTCACTGTGTATAGAAAACCAACTTTCTCTATTTCCTACATTCATTTCTTTAGTTATCACGACATTTCTGTAAAAATTGGAGTAGCTTGCAATCTATTTCTTAGAGGTTTGAGAATCTGTTCCCCAGCCTACCTAAATAAAGAATTTGAAATCATCCGTAAACAACTCGCCCAGCTATTCTACCCGACGTATGTTATAGAAAAGGCCAGCAACAAAGCCAACACGATATATTATAAAAATCATGATGTTACTAACCAAAGAGTTTTTAAAAATAAGATAAAACTCCCATATATAGAAGGTATTAAAAATATAACAAATCATATCAAAACTGAGAACCACTTTCTTTTTTCATATCCAAAGACCATAGGAAGCGCCCTTATTAATGTTTATCAAAATAAAAGAGATGTAGAATCCGGCGTTTACAAAGTACCATGTGGGGATTGTGAAAAAGTGTACGTTGGGCAAACGGGCCGTTCGCTATCTCAAAGATTATCCGAACACAAAAGATCTGTTAGATATGGGTATGAAAACTCGGGGATTTTCATTCACCTTAGGGATTTAGGGCACCAGATTAACTGGAGTGAGTCGTCTTTGCTTTTTAAGAGTACCTGTCCGTACAGAAGGAAAATCCTGGAATCAGCCATCATAAATCAATCAAACACAATGAACCTATCTGGGGGCCAATGGAAAGCTGACACAGTGGACAATACTCTTCTCAACCCTATCATTAAGAAGATAATCAACGGAGACCGACCACCAGACATGCATCAGAGGTCAAGACTTCCTCTAAGCGGCTCAACAATAAGAAGACGCACCTGGATGTAATTAAATTTGGCTAATCCTTCCAGCAATTACAACAACTATAGAACAATTGAACACACCCTTTTGCTTTCATATATAAACCGTCACTCTCCACTGTATCCCTCATTTTTACTTTACATCCTGAAGAGGGTCGATGTTTATTGACCGAAATATAGTGTGATTTATTCATATTTCCTGTATTTCTTTTATGGGCCTTTTTGAAAAAACATGTTAAAACTGTTCGATTACAGTTATAAGTAAGACATATAGTATATATTTACACGTACACACACACACACACACACACACACACACACATATATATATATATATATATATATATATATATATATATATACTATATATATATATATATATATATATATATATATATATATATATATATATATATATATATATATATATATGCAGTATAAGCACCGTTATGCAGTTTGAATAGGGCATAAGCTGTAATATGGTGAGCTCTCATTTTTTTGACATGAGAGGCTTTAAGAGAGCTGTCTGCTTTGAAAAATTTGTCTATTACATCCTGTGATATTGTTGATGCCCAGCCTCAGCCATCCAGGAGATCATCTAGGTTACTTTAGCGTTGTCATCTTGGTGTGAAGCCCTTCCAACACGACCAAGTAAGTCTTCTCTATGTGTTTCTGACCATGCCCATTGAATGTCTTTGACAATTTTGTACAGGGGTTGGTCACATGATACGACTGGAATATGACCTTTTTTGACATTGTCACCTACACTCTTAAGAACATCCATTGAATGCTTTACCATAGCTGTTGACTTTGAATCATCAGGGAATAATGGCGACAGGGTGCTGGTGGATGTTTCACAAGTACCCTCCTTCAAACGGTTTGAATGGTATGCAGCCCAAGAAATATAGGGTCTACTTTCTTAGCATCCATTATGTTTAGTTCCTTATTATAAGCTTCAGGATTTTATAGCTCATCAATTACATCGCGTACATGTTGACACCACTGTGACTCTACTCTAATATCTATGTCAAAATCTGGTTTCATTATATTTGCAGATCCTGGAATAGATGGTATTTTAATGGGGTGCAACAACAAGAGGTACTGGAGTGTATCTCTTAGGTAATCTTATTATCTTGCAACTTGATAAGGGTAATGAAGAACGTTCCTGATCTGTGCCAACACAGTCAACAGAAGGGTGCTGTATAACTATGGTATCTTCGTATAGGTATTCGTATTGTGTCTGTCAAAGTCACTAAAAGGACGGAAGTACTAACTCCAATCAAGTCTTTTTATTTTTCATTTCATGGCTATAGAACATATTTCTGTTATTATATTCTTGTCATCTTTATCTCCCTCCGTTCTTTTTTTGGTAGATAGTATTCATATTATCTGTATTTTAGCTTTAGTCCATATTAGTCCAGAGGCTTACAGTTGACCCCATGTTCAGTGAAATCATGCACTTTGTAACACAAGTATGAAATTTGGTCTAAAGTTTGTTCATACCATGTATAATAATTTCAAGACAGGACCCCAATTGGATATGTAGCAACCATTTTCAAAATACCCGAAATAAAAATGCTTAAAATGTTATATTCTGACTACTAATGTTATTAAAATGTAATTTTTGTGGCTATGCCCATATTTTCTAACCCGATAGTTCCAAATTTGTCCAAATATATGCTCAGTCAATAATTTTTACACATAGGACCATTAATAACTTTACTTAATATAGATATTTTGCAGGTTCGGATCTATGAATCACAACAGTGAACTGCATATTTTTAAACGGAGATTAGTTTCTAAAATATATATGAAAATGGAATCTATTAGAGATTTCTTGACTTACTGATCAGTTTAAGTCCTACTAAAAAAACTGTGAACTAAGATTATATTCAGTTGTAATATTCAATAAAGCAATGAACGCTTCCAGCATAATACAAGATATGTTATTCTGATATAGAGTAAAGTAATTAAGAAGGGTTTCTACGAAACTAGTGGTAAATAATAGAAAATCTTAGCAATATTAGAGCTCCAGGCCTAAAATCATACATTTTCACTCATTGGTAATATGTTAATTAATATACATCATATGAAATATAATTACAATAGGCATAAAATCTGAGATTATTAAAGAGTAAACGCTATCAAAGTTGTGGAATTACTTAATCAAAAAATATATTTCAAACCAAACTATTCATTCAAATTTACATAGTTATTCCCATAAGTTTCTGCTTGAAATTATCAAGTACCGTCTGCCATGTCCGCCATTTTTTTTCTAATGATCCAAAATACACTATTCTATATAAGTTTTAGACATATATATTACCTTCATCATATAAAAATTTCAAGTCATTTGATAAAAAAAAACTCTTTGGTTTATTAGCAAAAATCATGATTTAAAAAAAAAAAATAGGTACATTTTCCCCACTAATACGACAGCAATTGTTTTGAATCTTATACCATAAAAATTACTTTATAAAACGAACAATTATGTGAGACGGAATTTTGATTTTCCTATTTTTTTTTTTTTTTTTTACGAATTTTGATTTGTTTCCTCGTCTAGACGCAAAATAATCGTGAAAAAGAAAGTAAAATTAAAATCAAAATTTCGTCTAACAGAATTGTGAGATCTTTATTCCTCTTTTCAATGGTATCTTTCTCTCTAAAATCGAACAATAAATAAGTGAGAAAAATGTACCTAAGTGATGAATAAGTAAGTTTTTGAGTTATGAGCTCCCAAAGATTTGTAACAAATTTTCGCTTCTTTTCTTAAATAAATCAAGATAACATTATTATGATAACTTTTATTGTTTATTCCTCCATAAACGCACCCTAAACGAGGTATTTAATCCCTCAGTTTACTATTACTATGTCATGAGTTGTCAGCGATCTCTCATTGTTGCCAGTGTTTTAGTTAGCATGTTTCAGATTTGTACTCTTATTCATGTTTCTCTCTCTTCTTGGTTCTTTTTTCTTGTTCTCTGCTTACTTTTTGTTCTTTCTATGACCTTATGTAACATATTCCTTGCTATAAAGTTCCCGAGGACGATGTGAAAACACAATGTACATACGAACTGCAAGTAAACAAACACATATATACCTCATTGGCCATTCTCCTGCTGTTCTTGTAGTGGGTAGTGTTTTCATTCACCTACCCTCTGCCAATGCCTTCCATTTTTGCTAGAAGTACGAGATTTTGAAACAAGAGAGAGAGAGAGAGAGAGAGAGAGAGAGAGAGAGAGAGAGAGAGAGAGACTGATTGATTGATTTAAGGTTTTCAGGCATCCGAGGGTAATAATAATAATAATAATAATAATAATAATAATAATAATAATAATAATAATAATAATAATAATAATAATAATAATAATAATAATAATAATAATAATAATAAGCTTTATTCCCATATTTACATTGGCTATTACAATAAATACAAATTACATTGTAGTTTACATTTAAAAATTAGATATTTACATGTGCCTTCATAAAAATTTACATCATTATAAAACATAAAAACATAAATTTACTTTATACAACTTTAAGAACAATAAAGAATTTGTAACATATATAGGTATTTAAAACATTGAAAATTTTGCATATAAAATATGAATCTTTTTATAATATTACTTGAGGCTCAATAAAATTCTTACCTTGGTAAAATATTTTCTATAAAAGTTACAGCATATCTCTCTATAATACTAAAATTATCTTTAGTATGATTATAACATTTCGATTTCAAAATTGCTTATGAAATACAGGTACTTATAAAACTAGAGTTATGAACATATATCTTAAAATGGAGTCTAAAATTCATAAATAGTCTGCTAAAATGGAGTAAAAGTGTAAAAGAGCTCAATTAAAATATATATAAAGTTTAACTATAAAAATTATTTGGACAATAGATACTTTTTCAAATTCAGTTTAAAAATCTATATTAACCAAATGCTATCACTCCAATGTTAAATTCTCTCAGTATAAAATGATTCATGATTTCTTTCTGAGAGAAATCATGAATCATTTTATACTGAGAGAATTTAACTTTGGAGTGATAGAATTTTGTTGAGAGAGAGAGAGAGAGAGAGAGAGAGAGAGAGAGAGAGAGAGAGAGAGAGAGAGAGAGAGAGAGAGAGAGAGAGAGAAATCATGAATCATTTTATCCTGAGAGAATTTAACTTTAGAGTGATAGAATTTTGTTGAGAGAGAGAGAGAGAGAGAGAGAGAGAGAGAGAGAGAGAGAGAGAGAGAGAGAGAGAGAGAGAGAGAGAGAGAGAGAGAGAGAAATCATGAATCATTTTATCCTGAGAGAATTTAACTTTAGAGTGATAGCATTTGGTTGATATAGATGGCAGTTCAAATTAAGAGAGAGAGAGAGAGAGAGAGAGAGAGAGAGAGAGAGAGAGAGAGAGAGAGAGAGAGAGAGAGAGAGTTGAACATTGGTATCATAGTATTTGTATAAATGGCAGTTTAAAATAATGTGAGAGAGAGAGAGAGAGAGAGAGAGAGAGAGAGAGAGAGAGAGAGAGAGAGAGAGAGAGAGAGAGAGAGAGAGAGAGAGAGATGCAAAAATAAACACAAAGAAGATTGCCAAACTCAGTCATGCAGACGAGGCAGTGAGGATGACATCATCGTTTAAAGACCGCTATATCTTGGTTATTTGTAAAAATAATTGACTATTTGTTCTTTCTATGACCTTAGGTAACATTGCCCTTGCTATAAAAGTTCCTGAGGACGTTTTGAAAACACAATGTACATACGAACTGCAAGTAAACTAACACATGCATTATAACTTCTATACATCTTTGGAATCTCTGGCTGCTGTTCTTTTAGGAGTAGATTTCGTTCACCTACGCTCAAGCAATGCCTTCCATTTCTGCCAGACATATGAGATTTCGAAACATAAGTGAAAAAATCGCTATATATATGCAAAAATAAACACACAAAGACGATTCTGTCAAAGTTAGTCATACAGACGGCGCAGTAAGGATGACGTCATCATTTAAAGACCGCTATATCTTCGTTATTTGTAAAGATAATTGGCTGAAACTTCTGGAGAGCATATACGATATGTTTATGCATACATAGAAGCAATAAAACGATTTTTGGTTTCTGAAAGTTGGTATGTCAAAACACCATGGCGGACAGTCCCTTAGAAATTATAACAAAGAGAGTAATCATTGCTGCATGTACATATGCAGTATTAAACAGGCTACACGCAAAGTTGTAATATCCTTAATAACCTTGACTCTAAAGTATCACCATAATGGTGAAATTATGCAGCGTTCTGTGCAGTTTATATATACTATTCTGTGCAATCTTTTATTCACATACCGTACATTTGCAAGAGTTGTGCAGGTAAAACCTACATTTTAGCATTTACAGAAACCTTTGCATCCTTTTGTGCATCCAAATTTAATAATTTCACGGCAAGCTTCACCAGCTGGAGGTAATGTACTCTATTTCAGAACCCTTTATAAGGTGGTTGTATCAAGTGCCCGCCCAGGACTTGGTAGTTGTGTAATAGGTAATTGTGGAAATTTCATCATGGCATAATACCATATATAACCAGCCTCCGAGCTGACTCTTAGTTGGTGTTGAGCTAGAGCATCGTGTATTGGAAGTATGTTTTTAATTTCAAGGCCTTTTTGTGTGAACAATGTTTGCCTTACAGCATTAAACACTAGTTTCATGACTTCCTCGGTCATACATGGTTACTAAAAGTATCTTTATTATAGGAAGAACATGTGTAATATCTTCTTTGGTTGGTATCTGACAGGGTGTGGAAAGAGCTTCTGTGGCACCAGCATATGAATTCCATGCTGACAAAGCTGTGTGTTTTCCCTTCCTAGCAAATGATGTCACATACTTCCACTGAATACATGAAATGCAAGTGCACCACTTTTTTAGAACCAAGTGTTTCAGCCATGAATGTCACATGAAGATAGTGCAGTTCTGAACCACTACCAACTGCTATCCACAGATTTTTACATATGATTTTGTGAGCAAGACATACCAATGACAACAACATCTACATCAGCTGTTCTAATGAGTATCCTTTGCAGACTATGGTGAGCTTCTCGTGAAGTATGTACAAACATTCTCATGTCTGCCTCTTCATGGGTTCAGTCCGTTAATTCAGTAAGATCACATTTAGTATCATATGTAATAATTACTGGTCCTGGAAACTACTCACTGGCACATTGATGAGTCGGTAATCAGATGGAGGAGGTCTGTTCTGTTGGCATCATTACAGAGAAAATCCTGAAGATTACTTTTCTCCCTTCAACATGCATATGTGTGCCTTTGCTCCCCTGTTATTATTGACCCCAATTAGTTAAACTCATTGATCGGTTTTAGCCGAGTACCATCTTCCACTTTAATTTTTACTTTCTCATGACTTTTCATATAACAATTGCTTTTCTTGTAAAATACTTGGAGCCATTAAAATTTGCCTATTTAATGATTTGATCGACTGTGTGTTTAAGCTACAGCATATATAAACAGCTATTTGGGTTTATAGTAAAACAAGTTCAAGACAGAGACAGGAAAGTTTACATGTGATACCAGAGGAAATCCAACTCTACAATCAAAAGCACTACTATATACTCCAAATCCAATGCTAGCATCAGATTTGGAGCCATCAGTATAAAAGTCAATTCCTTATGTTTTTCAACATGCTCCATAGAAAGAGACCCGGATATGCGCATCAAAGGACAACAGATCTTATGTGTAAGTGAAGCTTGATTTTTTAGGAGATTTTGGGTGCGACTCAAAATATCTAAAATATCTTACAATGCTTACTGTCTGATAGGCTAAAGAGTTAGGAAATATTTGCAACCTAAACCAATACTGAACAATAGAGGCTTGGGATAGGTGAGGTTGTAAAGGCTTCTGTGGCTAATCTCATACCAGCATGATATATAAAATCTAAACTCTTTAACCGGTTTTAGGTGGCTGAGGAGTATGTTTCCCTCCCATAGCTAAATTTAAAATGGTTTTTGCAGTATGCCACCCCATGATGCATGTGACAAAACATTTAAAAGATTCAGGCCCTCAAGACATTTTACTTTTAAGGCTTTCAAGAGAGGAATCTATGGCACCCTGCAGTCAAATATTAATCTTAAAAATCAAGCTTCACTTACACATGAGATCTGTTGTCCTTTGATGCGCATATCCGAGTCTGGATTTACTCGCCAAATATATCAGAAATGTAAAACAAAATGTATTCGAAAACATGAATGCATTCATATCAGGCCAGTCTGTAATTTTGTCAATTGAGATTTGTAGTTTTCTGTCAACCATTGCCATTCTAGCTCCAGTAAATGTTATAGACATCATCTACAAATAGTGTTGAGAGAATATCTTGGGGATTGACAGAAGATATCCCATTAATGGCTAATGCGAATAGGGTTACACTCAGCACACTACCCTGAGGAACTCCTTCCTGGCATTTCTCCTCTGACCGACTTTCACCTACTCTAACTTGAAAAAATCTTTGTGGAATAAATGCTTGAATGAACAATGGCAGTTCTCCTCTTAACCTCAAATTATGAATAGTTTTGAGTATACCATATCTCCATGCAATATCATGCCTTATCAAAGTAAAAAAAAGCCCCTTGTATAGTTTAGAGGCTAAAATTTCTCAAAGAGCGAATTCCACATCAGGTGTCTCGTGCATTTTTATAAAAACACACTGGATATGTGATAAAATACTTTTCTTTTCAGGTAACACATCATTCTTGCTTAGGCCATCTTCTCCATGATCTTACATAAGCAAGATGTCAATGCAATTGGTCGATAGTTCGCTGCTAAAAACTTATCCTTCCCATGTTTTAAAAATGCTAAAATAAAGGCTAGTTCCCAAATACTTGGATAACTATGATCATGCCATATTCTGTTAAAAATGCCTAAAATGAATAACGTAATATTAAGATGTGCATCTTTAATCATTGCATATGGAACTCCACCGGGTCCAAGGGCTGTATCATTACAAGTAGCAAGTGCGTGATCAAATTCTCTTTCAGTAGTAAAAGGAGCATTATATGATTCTTCCTTTCCCATTGCAAAATTTAAAATTTTCTGTTCTTCATTGCTCCTATACTGGTGACTAGGAGCTGCTTCACACTTGCATGATACATTAGAGGGCGAGGAGGGATAGGGGCAGAATGGGACTGGGAGAAAACGATGCAAGGAAAAGAAATAGATATAGAAAGTTGACTTGAGCAGCCGAACCTGTTAAACAATAGACTAATAAGGTCGAACGAAGAAAAAAAACAAGATATTAATCAATCTTAATGACAACAAGCTGAGCCTCCCACAAGCAGTGGCTTCATCAAGAAAACACTGAACCAACATAAAAACCTCAGATGTTAGCAATTTAGCAAGGAAAGTCATAGACCGCAGTCAGGGGATAATTCAGTAAGAAGTATTTCTTTAGTAAATACATAGGCAGCTAAGCTAACTGAATGATCTACAAATTTCATTAAAACCAGTGAAGAGTACTTCAACAACATTTTAAAACTTCCATGCATTAACAGATGCTTATTTATGTAATCAGTTACATGTACTGCAATCTCAGACTCAGCCATGAGACCTGATGATAGACCCACACCACTAAGACTAAAAATGTATTAATAAGTACAGTTTGGCTCTCAGATAAGGTCTTTTCAATGTGATTGGTATGGTAGGTATGGGTGCCTTGAATACTCCGTGACTGGTGACAGAGTTTACTGTTTTGTATGCAGACTCGTTGATGCTAATGTAGGGCACAGAGAAATGGCATTTACCAACGAAGGTTTCAGTTTCTGGAAGAATATGCATGAAAAGGCATTAAAGCATGAAAAAGCACGTGCCATATTATTGCCATCGAAAAATGGCTCAATTTCAAAATTTCACAGATCGATGGTGATTTTTATAAACAACTTGGTAGCCAACATAAACAGCAGGTTCTTCACAATAGAGAATATGTTAAGACACTTGAACATTTATATTACAATTGATAAAACAAACATAGCATTCAGGGGGCACAATGAAAGCGAAAGTTCATGAAATAAGGGTGCCTTTCTGAAAATTTTGACTTGATAAGCAAAGTCCAAGGGATTTTGTGACCTGAAAGAAAGATTCCATTAAATGCAAATTATACATCAGAGTTAAGTCAGAATAATCTTCTCAAAGTTGCAGCCAGTTGTGTGCTTGATGTCATAGCCAAAACAGCAAAATCATCACCCTTCTTTGCAGTAATATCTCACGAGACTAGAGATGTTAGAATTATCAAAGAGCTCTGTGTCTGCATTAGGAATGTCATAGATGAAACAATAAATGAGAGGTTCATAGGATTCATTTCTTTGAAGAATCTTGATGCTACTTCTGTAGCTAACACATTGTTAAAGAAACTCCGTAATCTTGGCCTGAATATTAATAAACTAATATCACAGTGCTACGATACAGTATCTACAATGACTGGCAAAATCAGTGGTGCCCAGGCAAAAATCCTAGAATCTGTGAAGAATCCCTGCTTTTATGTACCATATTCTTCATACAGATTACAGTTAGTCATAACTCACACAGCTGGCTGCCTGCCAGAAATAGCAGAATTCTTCAACTTGATTTCAGTTCTGATTAACTTCCACCGTGGTTCAACCTTGCGCCATGATATATTCATAGACCTCCAGAAAGACAAAAAATTGTCAGTTCTGGAACTTCCTAAAGTGTGTCAACTCATATTGCCCTTAAGTCAATATCCCATCACTATAAAATTTTGATGGATACTCTAGAAGATTTTTCTTAACAATGGAAGATCCGATGAAAAAGGCCTAGCTAATGGATCCCTACAAACTTTAAATATGTTTGAGACATTCTTTATGTTGATTACCGTTTCTGAAGTATTTAATATTACACCCGCACTATCAAAGACATGGCGGATTAGAATATGGAACTTACTGCAGCACTTAGCATGGCACAGAAACACTTGAAATTATTCGTGACAAAAGAATAACAGAATACCATAATTTGGCAAATATCAATTGGTTTTTCTACTGAGAGAAACATAATTTCAACTTTCCGCCAGCCTTCAAGGAAAAGGAAACAATATTCACGTCTGTTGGAATCTTTTGTCATCGAAAACCCAGGCCAACGAGACACTTTTGAAAGGGTTGAGGATCCAAAGGCCTACTGTAAAAGGGCTCTTTATATCCCTATTTTTGGCAAAGTACTCAGTGAATTTAAACAAAGATTTGATGAATGTATCCTCCTTGGTGTAGCTGCTTGCCACCCATCATCTCTAAATTTCTGAAATAAAAATGACTTGCAACACCTTGGTGACCAGTACTCAATCTAAAGGGAAAGTCTCCATGCAGAACTACTTATAGCTCAGAGAACACGACAGGATGATGCGAAAGTTATTTCTGATGCTTTGCATAAACTGAAACCAATGAAGGAAGGTTTCCCCACTGTTGTATATTACTTTTGTTTAGCTTTACTCATAATCAACTTCATTTTCTGTTATTGTAATGACTCGTTTTTTCATAATACCTTATAACGAATACAAAACAAACTGAAGTCCTGCAGTCATCCTTACAGAGGATAATTGAAATAAAGAAGCCTGAAAATATTTCACCCAGACTTTGGAATTTAATGCATTTGGCTTTAGCTTTCCCTGTCAGTAATGCCAAATGTGATCAATCTTTTCCTGTCTTGAAATTAGTCAAAATTTACCCCAGGACATCAATGGATCAGGAACGATTGACCAGTCTAGGCACAATTTCTATTGAGAAAACTGTAGTGGATTCCGTTAATCTTGATAGGGTAGTGGATAGGTTTGCAGCTCTCCTAAAATCTTTACAGTCAAACTCAGGGGAATCCACCACAAGGCGTTTATCTCTAATTTAATCAAATTTGATGCAATATACTTCATGTAATCAAAGTGATTTATTATTATATTTTTATTTCTTTTATGTGAGAGAAATACTTCCGTGTTATTTTATCAATTTAAACAGTTTTGTTCTTGTGTAAGAATATGTGAAAGTATATGTGCAAAGAATAGTTTCATCATAGTATCTCCTGTAATATACTGATATATAAATATATGTAATACACATGAAAAACTTAATTTTTTCCACTCCTGCTCATCTACCGAGTTACCATCTAATGGTCACATCAAATATATAAAGTTGGTAGGGCTCCAGCCCCTCAAAATTTGTCCTCTAGTCACAGTACTGCCCACAAGATTGATGATAATACATCAACTCACCGAATACATCCCTACTCCTGATCAAGACAAACTGCTGCGACTTAGACTTAATTGACCCTTCATATTTAAAATAAATAGACATAAATAGGAATCCTCATTGACACAATCAAGCAACTGGATAAGTGCACCGTCAGGACCACCGTCAAACCGCATTCCTTCATAATCGCCGAAGCTCATACTGAACTAGGAGAATACAGGAAGAGGATTACAAACTTACACCTTAGGACTTTATTATAGAAAATAAGGACTTCACCATCAGATGATCTGAAAATACAACTGCTTTCATCCTTATTGAAGCTGATGAATACCACAAAAATACTCAATAAAATCTTGCAGGTCGGCTCTAAATTTCTTAGGCTAACAAGGAACCCAGCAGAAGAAATAAAGAAAGACGTTAACAAGATCATTGAAACAATGAACGCCCTGCAGGTTGCCACCCACCCGTGTGCTATAGCCAGGGACTATAGCTTTAAGGTACAGTTAGAATAAAAAGAACGCAGACATTCGGGGGGAAATCTTTCGTCAGATGTCTCTAGTGTTCCCATGACAAAACACACAAGGTGTTGCTCTTCTTACTACTACTATGAAAGGGGCGGAGCCCTCTCCAACCTTAGCGAATCAAAGACAGCAAAGGGGTGTTTTTGCTAGTGAAAGCATTAAAATTTTACAAATCGAGTTGCCATATTCCATTCTGTTTCATCTTCTTCTTCTTCTTGGGGTATTAAAGCCAACACTTGTTGTTGGCACGGGCCTTTCCCTTGGTTGGCCCATAGGTGTTTCATCATTTGACTTTTCGAATATCCACTGCAAATACTGAATACACACACACATATATGTATATATATATATATATATATATATATATATATATATATATATATATACATATATATATATATATATATATATATATATATATATATATGCATATATATATATCTATATATCTATATATATATATATATATATATATATATATATATATATATATATATATATATATATATATATATATATATATATATATATATATGTATATATATATATATATATATATATATATATATATATATATATATATATATATATATATATATATATATATATATATATATATATATATATAGCCTACACACACACACACATATATATATATATACATATATATATATATATATATATATATATATATATATATATATATATATATATATATATATATATATATATCATGAATTCACAAAATCATGTAGAAATTATTGAAGTATCGCAGCTAAATAATTCCTTCCGTTAATAGCTACATTAGATTATTTCAACATTAGTCTTGTTCAAGTCACCTATGAAAGAAAAAAGTACTTTCAGATATGGTTCGATGTAAAATGATAATAAAAAAAACACCATACATATTTTATACCGGCCTAAATGACATTGAGAGAGAGAGAGAGAGAGAGAGAGAGAGAGAGAGAGAGAGAGAGAGAGAGAGAGAGAGAGATTCGACCTGAACATCGGTTTTAATATATTTGTAGTACGTTGGTCAAAATTCACCCGTAACTTTTTGAGTTAGGTTGGTGACAAACAAATAGAAAGAGGTAAAAACATGACCTCCTTAGCGGAGGTAATAATAATAATAATAATAATAATAATAATAATAATAATAATAATAATAATAATAATAATAATTGGACCAAAACGTAAAATTTTGAGAGATCAGTCGAGGTGAGTAACCTATTGGCCCGCGCACTGAGCCCTTTTATAATTTTGAATTGCAAGATATTTCTTTGGATTTATGAAACATGATCTATTCTTCTTACCTTCAAAATTCCTGGAATTTATCCATTTATCTAAACCTACCGAAATCTTGTAATCCTTCCAGAAACCACATTATTACTTCCATTCTTGCCTGTTTGTCTTTCAACCCAACTCTTGGTCAGATAAAGATTCACTTAACGAACATTGTGTCTCGAGAGAATGGAACTTGTAATGTTTCTCAAGATGATATCTATTTTGAAATTGAGTTTTATGTAAGTGGGGGATATAAACTTGACGCTGAGAGGGAGAAGGGGTGAGAGAGGGAGAGAATAGTGAGAGTCAAAGAGGATTGGGGAGCCAAGATGTTCATTCCATGCCAGTTATGTTACAGATGAACTCTTTATGATTAGTTGGCAGCTTGACTTTGCGTTGTCCATTTCAGTGTTAAAATTACAAACTTCATTTCTAACTAAGCTGATATTATCTAGTTACCGATAATCTGTGGCGCTACGCCTTTATAGTGCGATATGTGAATCGACAGGGGGAAAAAAAGAATAAAGTCACGCTATTTTTAAGGAACAAGACACCAAGGATTTCAATAGATTAAACAGAATTATATTTGAATAAGAAATAATTTTGGCCCAGAGTTCGTAAACAAATGCACAAAAGCTATCTAGAATATGGTACCAATGGGGCAAGGGGTGGGTGCTCTTTAAAGAACTTAATTTCAAGGTTTTAAGCAATGTTTTTCTCCCTTTTTAGCTTAGCATTTTCAGTTTGTATTGTGTCATTTCTTTTTTACGGACAGCTTACTGGAAGATGTAAATGAGAATGAAGCGGCTGGACAATTTATACAGAGCTAGAGACAGAACCAGGTGGAGGCAATTGACAGCCCACGTCGAGGACTTGACACCTAGATAGATTACCCTGGTTATTTCTGATCGCCTTTCTATCAATAGTGATTTTTAGAATATCGGTTTCTCTGGAATTTACCTTTCTTTGGTTTGATTTTGGGTGATATTAGCCTACTGATTTCTCTGATATACAGTATATGTCCAGAGGGAGACCAGAAGCAACTTGAGGTTATTTCATGTTGGCTATACGATGAAACCAATATTTTTTTTAAAAAATTGAGAAACAGGCAGTCTCCCATCTAATATCGTTGAAAGAATTAAATTTTGAGAAAGTTTTTTTTATTTTATTTTTTTTTTATTTTTGGAGACCTGTTATTTCTAAGGAAGTTATTTTAAGCACTTAAGGCTGGTAGTACTTTGAAAATTGTTCACATGTTTGTACTTCAGAATCTGACTTTTATCCTAAACTCATGGAGAAAAACGACGCTTATTAAACTCCATGTTCATAATGTTGATATAAGTATCTGACACCATTGTTCAATTGACTCAGTATGCATGGTGTTTAGAATATTTAATAATCCTTTTAGGCCGGGTGCCAGGACCACCCCAGGATATTTTCTGATAACCTTTTAACTCACATTTCCTGATAACCTTTTTATCCCACATTTCCTGATAACCTATGTCTTGGGTTATGTCAAGAACATAGCGACCACTCTCAACTCGGGGCCGTTCTCATATAGGGGACCAAAACCCCTTGTTACACACTATGCTCAACTCTGCCTCACATAAATCTACATTTAGCCTTTATATGGTCGGTCAAACATATTCAGACTTTCAAGAAATTTTGCAGGGACTATTGCAATATATCAAGAAACATATGTAAAAAGCAAATATTTCAATAATATATGTATTTCTAAAGTAATACAAAATATACACAGACAAACCGAAAAAAAAAATTTTGATTTCAACATATTTCTCTTTGCAAACGAAGTCCTCTCAGGAAAAAATAACTAATCTGTAATTACATATTGCATTATAAATACGTTCTTGTTACATACGCTTTTTTTTTAGCCAAATTTTTCGTTATATCGAGATACCAAAACTTTTCTATCCGTTTCAAACTTATAAATCCAAATAAGCAAGTGATGATTTTTTCTCCAGACAAATTCCAAACTTATTGTAAAAGATAGTGCCTTTAATTTTTTATAGAAAATTTAAAGGTATTTGTTCAAATGTAGTTCGAAGTTGAGATTAATTAATTTTCGTACTTATTTGTTCATTTGTTTATTTACTTGTTTATCTAGAAAGTTGCCGACGAGAGTGTTTTTGAATTGGTCGCCGCACATTGTTAAGCATAAAAACAAATGCTTGAATGTAAGTGAACAAGTCGCCAAAAAAAAAAAAAAAAAATGTTAAATAGTGATATTTGGTAAATACTGTATATTTTGTAAAGGTGACATGGTAAAGGAAATCTGGTAATATATATAGCTCGCAGAAGTTTCACTCAGGTGCCTATAAAAGCACTGAAGAAAAGGAAATTTAACTAAATGATGAAGATTTACTATGCAAAATAAGAGGACTAAATCTTTTTGCAAGGGAGACCTAATTTCATGAGTGCCGACCCACGCAGTTTTTAGTGAAACGAATACCTCAGCAGTGTTACACCATCACAGAAACTGAGGAAACATCGGACAAGAAAAGATGTATAGAGAAAGCATTTTCGCATCTACGATTTTATAAAAGAAAAAGAAGTTATTCACAAAGATTGGGTTCTAAAACTTTGTCATTTAGAAATGTGTATAATGAGAATCTATGCAACAATAACAATAATGAACAAGCTTGTGAAATAACTAGTCAATCTCAGGTTGAAGATTGAACACTGTTCTGACCTGAAAGATAACATCGACTTTTGATCATCCCCATATAAAGATACACTGATATTTAGTAAATCTTTGGAATCACTGAAATTAATTGTTCTTTCTGCTTATGGTTTGTGAGATGATGACTGGATCAAAGAAGTTAGTCTTGAGCTTTACACTAGATTACTCAATGCCTTCAAAGAAACCAAGCGGACCAAATCTAGTGACGTTCCTTATCATCTATAGGAAATTCCTGCTTATGTTCTACAAGTCCTAGGCTTTTTCTCTTGAATTGGAAACTGTCCTGGCATATACATGGTTGAAAGTGTTTCAGTGATCAGTAATAGTGATGTGGCTAAGGATCAACCTGAAGGAACAGTGTTCATGACGACTGAGACAACTTTCATCAGCTGGTGTCTGATGTTTATGGAACTGGAACAGTTCACAGCACAGTTGGTATCTACATGGACAAATTTGGATTCTGTAAAGATGATGGCCTGAAATTAGTCCCTCGTATGACTGAAACCATTCCTGAGAAGATTCAAAATTCCAGTTTAAGAGTTTCCACCATACCGGAGAAAACGACCTGAAGAACTATCCTCATAGAGCCCTCAAACTGTGCTGAAAATTACAGCATCAAGATTCTGATTCTTTTTCTTCTAGATTATTACTTACCATATGCTGAGGGTCAATTTATTCCTGCTATATCGGGATCTGTGTCTAGTAGACTACTGACAATACTCCAAACTGTACCACAACTTTGTATGTATATATATATATATATATATATATATATATATATATATATATATATATATATATATATATATATATGTATATGCATATATCTATCTATCTATCTATATATATATATATATACATATATATATATATATATATATATATATATATATATATATATATATATATATATATATATATATATGCATGTGTATTATATATGTATAAATATATATATATAAATTATATATATATATATATATATATATATATATATATATATATATATATATATGTATATATATATAAATATGTGTATATATAAACATATATATATGTATAAATAAAAATGTTTATATATATAAACATATATATATATATATATATATATATATATATATATATATATATATATATATATATATATGAATATATTTATATATATATATATATATATATATATATATATATATATATATATATGAATATATTTTTATATATATATATATATATATATATATATATGAATATATTTATATATATATATATATATATATATATATATATATATATATATATATATATATATATATATATATATATATATATATGTATATATGCATGTGTGTGTGATAATTTTGCATATTTAGACATGTTCTTCATACTCAAATAAGCCATATATTTCTTAGACATTAATGTCTGGATTTTGTTAACGACCTCGAGATCAGAGCCCCAGGCGAAATCACACAAAGAGAGCAACTGACTGGCCAGGAGTCGAACCCTGGTCCAGAAAACTTGTATGAACATTGACATACCACTTGGTCAAGTGGTATGTCAATGTTCATACAAGTTTCCTGGACCAGAGTTCGATTCCCGGCCAGTCAAGAGCTGTTGTCTTTGTGTCATTTCACCTGGGGCTCTGAACTCGAGGTCATTAAAAGGATCCAGATATTAATGTATCAAAAATATAAGGCTTATTTGAGTACACACACACACACACATACACACACACACACATATATATATATATATATATATATATATATATATATATATATATATATATAGATTTATATATACATGTATATATATATATTTATATATATATGTATATATATATATAATTACAGTATATTTTAGATTTTTTAACAGGGAACCCCGCCGTGCCAGCCGGAAAGGGGGAGCCCCGCAGTGCCAGCAGGAACAGTAGGCCCTGCTCTGCCAGCGAGAAGGGGGAGACCCCGCCCTGCCAGCGAGAGGAGGAGACTCCGCCCTGCTTGCGGGAAGAGGGGAGCCCGCCCTGCCAGTGGAAACAGGGTAGCCTCGCCCTGCCAGCGGCAAGGGGGAGCCCCGCTCTGCCAGCAGGAAGTGGGGAGACCTGCCCTGCTGGTGGGAAGAGGGGAGCTCCGCCCTGCCAGTGGGAAGGGGGGACCCCTGCCCTTCCAGCGGGAAGTGGTAGTCCCGCCCTTCCAGTAGAAGAGGGAAAGCACCAGGGCGGTGCTTCCCCTCTTCTACTGGAAGGGCGGGACTACCCCCTTAGTGGGAAGGGGGGAGCCCCACCCTGCCAGCAGGAAGGGGGAGTCCCGCCCTGCTAGCAAGAAGGGGGAATCCTGCCCTACCAGCGGGAAACGGGGAGCCCTACCCTGCCAGCGGGAAGGGGGGAGCCCCACCCTGCCAGCAGGAAGGGGTGAGCCCTGCCCTGCCAGCGGGAAAGGGGAAGCCCTGCCCTTCCAGCGGGAAGAGGGAGCCCCACCCTGCCAGCAGGAAGGGGGAAGCCCCACTCTGCCTGCTGGAAGGGGGAGCCCTGCTCTGCCAGCATGAAGGGGAGAGCCTTGCCCTTACAGCGGGAAGGAGGGAGCCCCACCCTGCCAGCGGGAAGGGGGAGCCCCGCCCTGCCAGCGGGAAGGGGGAAGCCCCGCTCTGCCATTGGGAAGGGGGAACCCCGCTCTGTTAGCAGGGAAGGGGGAGCCCCGCCCCGCCAGCAGGAAGGGGAGAGCCCTGCCCTGCCAGCAGGAAGAGGGGAGCCCTGCCCTGTCAGCGGGAAGGGGGGAGCCCCGCTCTACCAGCAGGAAGGGGGTAGGCCCTCCGGTCTAGCGGGAAGCAGGCATCCCCGCCATGTCAACAATATAGAGTTCCTGTATCTAGCTTATTTAAAAAAACATGAAGGCATTTTGGAAATCCCTTGCAGGCTCCACAATCCGAAATAGTCTTCAAAACTCCCCCAACTCTTGGTTCGACTCCAATTTGTCTTTCGTCATCAATAGGAAAGTTGAATGCTTTTCTGTCAGAGCTCCAAAATATTCTTAGTCTCTCTGTCAGGAGAAATATGGTATACCGGTGCATTCCCAAATCGGCTTCAATTGTCATTCGTCTAAAGCAAAAATGTTAGAAAAGGTAAAAAGATTGTTTTGATTGTTTTATTGACCAACCCAAATTTGCAAGCTTTTATCACTGACTCACCCAGGCTATTAAAAAGGAAACAAGATTTGGGTTTTGCAGAAAATGCTTTGGTAAAATTTAAGAGAATTTTTGAATGTGCGACTTTGAAAGAAAACCGAAATACCTAGTCATAAAGATATCAACGACAAGTGGAATCAGGAAGGCAGTCATGAAAAGCAAAACAAGAATCTCTAAGACTAATAACTGATTCATTTGAAAGGATTCGGACAGAAAATACAGGACGAAGGAGACAGGAAGGAGAACGGGAGAGAAGGAATAAAGAATCCAAAAAGGAGAACTAGTTATTATTTGTTAATCAGTTTACGATAGGGCGGATTTCAAAGGAGAAAGTAAAGTCTCTAATGTTGAAGATCCAAAAATAAATATTGTGCAGAATAAGGCAGAATCTGCACAGAAGTAGAGAATATTGAAGGACCAGAGAAAGACCTAAAATTGTTCTATCTGAAGTAATTTTTTTTTCTCTCTAAAAAACGACGGACTTTTAAGGAGAGGCCCTCCAATTGGACGTGTTCCTTTTTGAAATCCCTAACTGGCTCCAAATCCAAAATAGTCTTCAAAATTCTTCCAACTCGTTGTTCGACTCCAGTATGTCTTTCGTCATTAATAGGAAAGTTGAATGCTTTCCTGTCAGAGCTCCAAAACATTCTTAGTCTCTCTGTTAGGAGAAATATGGAATACTGGTGCATTACCAAATCGGCTTCAAATTGTCATTCGTCTTGAGCAGGAATGTTAGAAAAGGTAAAAAGATTGTTTTAATTGTTTTATTGATCAACCCAAATTTGCAAGATTTTATCACCGACTTGCTTCTGAGGCCATTAAAAAGGAAACAAGATTTGGGTGATGCAGAAAATGCTTTGGTGAAAGTTTAGAGAATTATTAAGTCTGCGACTTTGGAAGAAAACCAAAATACATCGTCAAAAAAGAATCAACGACAAGTGGAATCTGGAAGGCAGTTATGAAAAGCTAAACACGAATCTTGAAGACTAGTAACTGATTTATTTGAAAGGATTCGGACAGGAAATACAGGAAGAAGAGGGAGACAGGAAGGAGAACGGGAGAGAAGAAATTAGGAATCCGAAAAGGAAAACTAGTTATTATTTGTTGATCACTTTACGAATGTGCAAATTTGAAATGAGAGAGTAAAATCCATAATGTTAAAGATTCCAAAATAAAGATTGTGCAGAATAAGGCGGAAACTGCACAGAAGTAGAGAATATTGAAGGATCAGAGAAAGCTAAAGTTGTTCAATCTGAAGTAATTTTTTTCCCTCTAAAAGGAAGAACTTATAAGGAGAGACATTCCAATTGTACGTCTTCCTATTAGCACGCTCTTATAAGAAAAATAGTTATCTAGGACCAACGAAGGAACGGGCTTAGGATCAGAGATTTTTTGGTTTACGGCGCCCCGGATTTGAACTTCGGGCTCCAGCTTCGGTCGTCATTTTGTGTCAGCTTCATTATCATCTGTCTGTCGTCAGTGTTTGTGTCATCCAACACTAGTAACACCTTTTAAAAGACACAACCAATGCTCCGTTCCCCTTATGGGCTGCCAACGCAAGGGCCCGTGGTCCGCCTAGTATATAGGCGTGTCAATCTAAATCATTATCATCAGGAAAGGCAATTTGAGACATGAGACCTTTTACGATCGTTATAAAAAGGATATTTTAATTGCAAAGGAATCAATGGTCCAATTGGGTTCCATCGTCATGAAACGCCTTCAAGATGTTCGTCAAAAGAAATTCGACCAAGAAGCACAACGGCAGGAGGAGAGGAACTGGTCAAACGAAAGAGTTCGTTGCCCTTCATCAGGACCCCTAAAAGATTGATACGCAATCGGGACGTCAAAACGAAAGTTAGCTTATGGGAAGAGTAGGAACGGGGTACCTTGACACGCGCACACGTATATATATATATATATATAAATATATATATATATATATATATATATATATATATATATATATATATATATATATATATATGCATATATATATACATATATATATATATGTGTGTGTGTGTGTGTTTGCTGGGTATTATTTTCTTACCGATTACTATTTTGCTAATTTCTATGATAAATTAATTAATGGGGGAATAAAACATTAAAAGGGATTTTGTATAATTACGTTTTGATATAACTGATATTAACAGACAGTATGTAGAGTATTGAGAAACTAGATCTTCCTCATTCATGTTTTTCTGAGGCCAAACTAACTAGTTTAGCATTAAGTCCTATGGAATTAAGACACACTTCATGGATGTGTATGCTTATGGAGGTGTAGACCAAATGCTAATTTTCCTTCGATTTTTCATAAAGACCACTGATTTTCTAGCTCTTAAATTGTCTGCTATTTTCTTCAAGTTGTCAAATTATATATATATATATATATATATATATATATATATATATATATATATATATATATATATATATATATATATATATATATATATATACATATGTATATATTTATATATGTACTGTATATATATATATACATATATATATATATATATATATATATATATATATATATATATATATATATATATATATATATATATATATATGACCCATGTAGACGGATAATGAGATGTCGGAATATGGGTTTTCTTCATTTATTACTAAAGGTTCGTTCGTAAGTTCACTGAACACAACTACCCTCTCACATGAGAGATTCGTCAACTCGAGCGCCCAAAGGCAACTAAACTCCCTTCGCTACCAAAATTCAATCTTTGCAATAACAAGCTGAGACATAGATTTTTGTGGAATACTCATGAATATTGAGTTCATTTACCTTGTCGTACAAGGCACATCTACATACATGAATTAGGACATTACTTCCCCCCCCCCCAACCTTCTCACTCCGGGAGGAGGTGCGCACTCGCCCTCACTAGTGTATGATATATGGAGGACACTCCGACCCTGAATAAGCATGGCATGTAGTAAACAGAAATGCAACATAAGATATATAGAAATCACCCCCCCCCCAAAAAAAATAATACATGCACAAAAGACAAATAAAAAATGAAATATTGCCTGAAAAAAATGTACACAATACAATATAAAGAATTCCACTCATTTCTTCTTAAGACCTCTGCAAGTAAAATACAGAATACCCAAAGTGAAAATAAAAATCATAACATCAGTTTTACACAACCTCATCAATAACCTCACTCTGGTTTCGGGCAATACTGGCTTTTTGGGCGGGACAGGGGTAGGAATAGATATTCCTTCATCCCTCGATTTTACTTGTCCGGGTTTACAGCACAATTTTGGAACACTACTTAGCACCACAGTTTTGCCATCTATTCAAATCACTACAACACTTTCAACCGTTGGCCACTAGCCGTTGTTCTTAATGAATCATTCATCTTCCCGCCCTTCTCTTATAACATTAAGTATATGGTATTCACATCTACACATTCTGTAACACTGCCTATCCTCAAGGCTGAACTTCAATCCCGCAGCCACTTGCCATTCGGGAACCGCCCCGGCCCCAGCAACCAGGAATCATATAAATACATGAATAATGCAGCATCCACCTGACGGATCTCACCTGACCTATTTGACCTCTGATTGTTTTTAGGTTCACTCAGCAATGTTATACGCATTGCCACACTCAGCAAAACCACCACAATATTTTATGTATACATTATGCATCAAAATAAGAACACATTGTTATCATCAAGTTTATTTAAAACACGTCAAAAGAAGAAATGAGGTTTTTTCAAACAACAACAACAGCAAAGGGAAAAAAAATTTCTACTCATCAACTCCTGTAAGGAGGAACACTTTTGAAAACTACCTCTTCAGGCATCACATGTATGTGTGCCTGATGATGTTCAGACACTGCGCCATTAACAATGCTTCGTATCACAACTGTGTTAGATTTAACCATCCTTACTCGGTACGGACTCAAATACGTTGACTCTTGTTTGTGTTTCCCAGTTTGTAATCGTTTTAAATACACACGATCGCCCACAAATAAATTTACCGGTGCGGTTTTGAACCTACCATCATACTTTGAGCTGTTTTTTTCATTAGCTCTTTTCAAAAACCTTTCAGTGGTGTTCATTACTCTCCTTAATAGATTTAATAAATAGACATGGTATTGCTCAGTTGAATAATTTGGCAATTGTTGCGAATTAATGAGTGCCGTATATGGTAACACAGGATGCTGTCCATACACTAAAAAGAAAGGCGTGTCCCTGAACGAAGCATTATATGCAATTTTCAAAGCTACCTCAGGTGTAGGAAGCATGGCGTGCCAATGAAGGGGGTCATCAGCCACTGAGTAACGCAAAATTCGCACTACTTCCCTATTATGCGATTCTACTAAGCCATTTGTTGAAGGCCTATATGCAGTCACTGAAAAGTGTTTAATTTTCATCAAGTCCGTGACTGATTTCACCACCTTATTTATAAACTCGAGACCATTATCACTTATCAAGATTTTCGGGCAACCAAACCTAGTAATGAAAGAGCACAGTGCCTTGGCTAATGAATTTGCAGATTTATCCAACATTGCATAAGTATGAGTGTACCGGGTAAATGCATCCACAAATACACATATATACTTATGTTGTGTTGAACCAGTACGATATGGTCCTACCACATCCATATGCACTGAATAAAATTTAATAGAAATCACAGGCCACTTTCCAGCTTCCGGTACAGTGTTTTTATGTTCTTTGAACCAGTTACAAGCATGACAACCTTTTATATAATTCTCTATAGATTTTTTCATTCTTAATGAAAAGAAGGATTCACGTGTTCTCCTTAATGTTCTATCAATCCCTAAATGCCCTGCATACGGACTTGCATGTACAATGTGGATGGCTCGATTAATTAAAGAGTGAGGAAAACCTCCCCGTGCACAAAATTCCCCTCCCCTCTTCTCGTAAGCACAATATAAGATATCATCTTCAATAAAAAATTTCTCACGAGGCACATTCAGAAATGACGTATAACTCTCCGATTCCCCTTTAATCACTGCTCGCACTCTTTCCATCCATTCCTCTTTTTTTTCTGTCCCTCTCAGACTTCTTTTATGTCCCAACCTCCCAAGTAAATCAAACCTGCATCATCAGGGCATTCATTCTGGACACCCCTGGTCATGTCCTCGGTCACCCACATATATTCCCCTTCGCCGTTCGTATCTCTCTCTCTCTCTCTCTCTCTCTCTCTCTCTCTCTCTCTCTCTCTCTCCCCCCTGTCTTCAGCATGCGTATCGGGAGAATTCCCATCCTGTTCTCTATTTTCTCTATTTTGATGGGGGTCTTCAATATTTTGGTTACGTTCTTCGTTCCTCTTTTGTGCCCTAGTTTTTACTCCTATTACTGCACCTCTAGAAAGAGCATCAGCTACCTTATTAGCTTTACCATCCATGTGGTGAAAACTCGTTATATTAAACTCTAACAATCTCTCAATCCATCTCGCTTGAGGAGAGGTCAAATCATTTTTATAATACAAATCACGTAAGGGGCAATGATCACTTTGCAACTCAATCGTCTGACCTAATAAAAAGAACCGATGCCTCTCTAGAACCCAAAGAATAGCCAAAGCCTCTCGATCGAATTTACTATAATTCTTTTCTGCCCCTTTTAATGCCCGGGAAGCAAAACAAATGGGTCGCTCTCTGCCTTTATCAACTCTGAGAAACTACGCCACCAATAGCTGCGCTACTCGCATCTGTTGTCACTAAAAACGGGCGATCAAATCCAGGATATGCGAGTAAATCGTTACTAGTTAAGGCAGCTTTCAAATGGTTAAAGGCCCTTTCTTCTTCCCCTCCCCAATCTACTACTTTTTGTTTCTTTAAAGCATCTAAGGGTCTCGCTATCTCACTAAAACCTCTTATGAATTTTACAGTAATATCCAGCAAGCCCTAGGAACCCAGGTACTTCCTTAGAGTTACGTGGCCTGGGGAAATCTCTAATAGCTGCTACTTTACTGGGGTAGGGTTGGATACCTTTTGGGGTTATTATGTGACCTAAAAACTCGACCTGTTTACAGAAAAATTTGCACTTTGACAAATTTATTTTCATATCATTACGCCGCAATGCTTCTAAAACTTTACGAATGTTATTATTTTGTTCTTCGGCCATTTTCCCTGTAATTATGATATGTAAATAAGCAAGAACATTATGGCTAATTAAGGGCGACAAAACCACCATCATTATTCTAGAGAAATGACTTGGAGCATTTTTAACACCGAAAGGAAGAAAATTATACTGAAATAATTGATCGTTAGCTATAAATGCCATTTTACATTTACTGTCTTCCTGATTGGGTATTTGATAGTATCCAGATTTTAAATCGACAGTTGTAAAATATTTGCTATCACGTACTTTCACAAGTAATTCTTCGATCGAGGGCAATGGAAATGCATTATCCTTAGTGACTGCATTCAACTTCCTATAATTAACACACAATCTTACTGAGCCATCCTTTTTCCTAACCGCTACAATTGGAAAAGCCCAGGGAGATTCACTCTCCTCGATTATCCCTTGTTCCCTTAATTTATTAATTTCCCTTTCTATCTCTCCCTGGAAATGAATGGGTACCTTATAAGGCCTTGACCTGATTGGCTCCCCCTGCCCAGTTTCAATGCTAAAGGAAAATCAATCAATCCTCCAGGGTGGCTCATCTCCAAATGCAATTACATCGGAATAATTATTGACAATGTCATTAGTTACATGTTGATATTCTGACGGACATAATTTTCGTGCTTGTATAATCAAATTCTGGGTGCGTTCGTCTGTGCGGGCTGGAGTTGTGGCTCCCAACATCCCATTATAAGCAATTTCACATAACTCTAATTCACACACAGAATCACTTCCTAAAACAACTCTTTTATTTGAAAAATTAACTATCGTTATATCAGCTCTGTTCTCTTTTATTTCTGTCAACCCCTCTAATACCATATGGGCCCAATTGTCATGGGGTTTAACAACGAACTTGGTTCCTTCCGCAAGAGAGCGACACGGGGTCACTGATATGCTCGTAAGGGTCTGGGGAGACAACACTTCTCCTCTCTCAGGTACAGCTGTTACCTTAGTTACGTGTCTCTCCGAGCCCCCAAACGCACTTATTCTCTTTTGACTTTCTATCGGCAAAACATACCTTCACGCTTTTACTGTTATTGTACCTTTTCCCCAAAAAATGTAAATTTGATTATTAGAGAAAAAAATCAATTCCTAAAATAGCCTTGATTCCTAGAATTCCCAAGGTGGGCAAGACAAAAAAATCATGTGTAAACTGCACTGACCCCACCTTAAATTCGACGATTGATGTATGGTTTATGTGTAGTTTATTTCCTCCTGGTGTGTCAAGGACGAGGGATGCCGCCAACTGTAGTGGGTTTGATGAGAATCTTTTTTCAATCAGTGAAACACTGGCTCCTGTGTCGATCAGCGCTCGAATGGATTTATCTTGTAGGTCGATCCTAACTGCTAACATTCCTAGACGGCCATTACGAGATATGGGGCATGGGCCAATGACCTCAGCTGCAATGCCGCTGCTCCCTAGTGCTGCAGGGGTGAGGTCGGGGGTACCAATGGAGGTCCCAGTGCCTGCTCTGTCACGTCTGTCGTCACTTCTTCCTCGGCTACTGCTTGTGATGTCATGTGGGAGGGCATCGAACTCCCTCGTCTCCCCTTTCCTCTGTTTCCTTTTCCTCGGATGTTGGGCGGGGGGAGGTGTGCGTGTGCCACAGCCCGCCCGCCTTGGGCGTTTTTTGCTGAGCGCTCTCGAGATAGATGACTGTAGGCCTGACAAGTGTAACAGCGGGGGGATCCTTGGGTGGGGCACTCCACTCATCGGTGTCCCTCTCCCCCACACTGCCAACATCTAATTTGCTGACTACGTTCTCCTCTACCCCGCTTCGGGGATCAATTGCCTATCATGGCTGCCAACTTCTCGGAATCGGGCCCGTTATTCCCAGTAATTTTTTCTTCTGGCACTCACGACGTCTGCTAATGAGCGATTGTCATTGAACAAATAACCACATAAATACGGGTTTACTAATCTGCGAATATGTTTATGGGCAATTGCTTTTTTATCACCTTCTGGGAGATTGGCACTCCAGGTAGCAAACGAATTGCAAACCCAAAAAATGCGA
>NC_090745.1:59290070-59300070 GCF_036898095.1 Palaemon carinicauda | reverse complement strand
CCTTCAATTACTCCTGTTTTGGCCTTCGTAATGCTGGGGCAACGTTTCAACGTCTCATGGATGGCATCTTAGGGGACCTCCCTTTCTGTGTATGTTATGTGGACGACATACTTGTGTTCTCCTCCTCAAAAGAGGAACACCTCCGTCACCTGCGCATCGTGCTCGACCGCCTGCAACAAAACGGCCTTATAGTCCGGTACGACAAGTGTACCTTTGGCGCCAACGAAGTGTCGTTCTTAGGGCACCGTATCACTCCTGAAGGAGTCCATCCCCTCCCTGAGAAGGTAGCAGCCGTTCAGAATTTCCCAACGCCCTCGACCGTCAAAGCTCTGCAGGAATTCTTGGGCATGATCAACTATTATCACCGTTTTCTGCCAGCCATTGCCGCCACTCTTGCTCCCCTCTACGCCTCCCTCAAGGGCAAGCCAAAGGACCTGAAGTGGGGTCCCCTTCAAGAAGCAGCCTTCTACAATGCAAAGAAGGCCCTATCAACTGCTGCGGCTCTCACTTTTCCTATCCCACACGCCCCTCTCCTTCTCTCCACTGATGCCAGCGACGTCGCTATTGGTGCAGTACTCGAACAGGTGGTCAAAGGCTCGCCCCGCCCATTGGCCTTCTTCAGCAGAAAACTGTCCAAGGCAGAATCGGGTTATTCTACCTTCGATCTCGAATTGGTGGCGGTGCACTTGGCTGTCCGTCACTTTCGCCATTTCTTAGAAGGTACGCCCTTCGTCATTCGCACAGACCACATGCCTCTGGTGCACACCTTCACTCGACAGTCTGACGCCTGGTCCGCCCGTCAACGCCGACATCTCTCCGCCGTGGCTGAATACAATTGCACCCTCCAATACGTCCCTGGGAAAATGAATCCCGTTGCCGATGCCCTGTCAAGAAACACGTTGGCTGCCGTTGAACTGGGATTGGATTACAACGCCCTGGCTGAAGCCCAACGACAGGATCCAGAGTATCAAGCTTGTAGGACATCCTGCACGTCCCTCCGTTGGGAGGATTTTCCCCTCGAAAACTCCAACACCACCCTCCTCTGTGATGTCAGTACTGGTAGACCGCGACCTTGGATTCCTGCTCCCATGCGCCGACAGGTGTTTGATTTCATCCACGGCCTTTCACATCCCTCGTGCCGTTCTACTGCACAGCTGCTGAAGGCGAAGTTCATTTGGCACGGCATTTCTAAGGATGCTAAGGATTGGGTCCGTGCCTGTACTTCTTGCCAAACTTCCAAAGTACATCGACACACGGATTCAGGAGTGGGCACCTTTCCTCAACCTCAGCGTCGTTTCGCACACATTCACGTCGACGTTGTAGGCCCCCTACCCACATCACAAGGACATCGTTACCTGTTTACCGTCATCGACCGCTCCACTCGTTGGCCTGAAGCCATTCCCATGGAAACTGCAACGTCCGCCTCATGTACATCCGCCTTACTCTCTGGATGGATTTCAAGATTCGGTATCCCTGAGCATATTACTTCTGACAGGGGAACCACTTTCACCTCTCAATTATGGACGTCATTAGCGAATCTCCTGGGCATCACCCTACATCAGACAACGGCCTACAACCCCGCTGCCAATGGAATGGTTGAACGTTTTCATCGCACCCTCAAAGCAGCTTTGATGTCCCGCTGCAAGGATTGCAACTGGTTTACTCAGCTTCCCTGGGTCCTCCTTGGACTAAGGACCACTCCTAAAGACGCCCTCGACGTCTCGGCAGCCGAAATGGTGTATGGCGACCCGTTGGTCGTCCCTGCCGAGTGTTTTTCCTTTTACAACCTCCTCCGACGATCTCCAGCGCATACGTTACGTCGTGGAAAAATTTACTCCGTGCCGCCAAACTTACAAGCCCCCAGCGAAGTATCACATACCAACGGACTTGTACTCTGCAACGCACGTCTTCCTGCGCAACGACACCAGCAAGCCACCGTTAACGCCCCCTTACACGGGACCTTTCCTTGTGATCCGACGCAGTCCGAAAGCATTCCTCCTAAACATTCGGGGCAAAGAAGACTGGGTCTCCATTGATCGTCTAAAACCTGCTTATCTTCTGCCAGATGACCCACCTACAGTTCGCCTCTCTAGATCAGGGCGCCCTATTTAACATGTACAGTATGTCATTTTTAGGGGGGGGGAGCCATGTACCAACCGTGTGTCACACAATTGTACATAATTCCTATTGTATATATTATGCTTGTATCTGCGCTCTTCCCTTGCACTAAAAAGAACCTGAATGATCATGTCTCCGGTTTTCCTCTGAACTTTGTCTGTCTCTCGAACATGCCATGTCCTGTTGCCTTGCCGTTTTGTATATAAAGGAGAGTGTTCTATAATAATATAACTCAGTCGTTTCCAATCTGCCTTTGAGTTCACATCCTCTCTCGGCCCGTCACATCTCTCTTAATTTGCCATAACGGCCTCAACTCCTTGAGTCACAGGTGTCAGTATCATCATCATCATCGTCATCATCATCATAGTCATCATCTTACACAATCTTGATAAACAGGCCAGGTCATCGACAATCGTCAATCCAAAAAGCAGTCTAAATATGATCAGTTCCAGGCCAAGTCATCAACAGTGAATTCAACAAAAAAAATCTCTCAAAGGAGGAATCACGGCCTGAAAATGAAAAAAGAAAAAACACTTACGAACACTCCTAACTAACTAAACTATCGCACTATAATCAAAGATAAATAATAAATTGTTCCTATCATTCACAATCACGACAAGCAAATATAACCAAAACTGTACTTACTCAGAAAATATATCAACACTTTCACGCTGGTCAAAGAATAAGAAATATAATCCAGCATTCAAATAACACAACTGCTTCAAGTCGCAGTCAATCAAAAAAAGCATTCGCTCCGAAACATTTACCATTCTCCTAACCTAGCTAAAAGTAAACAAACAACCTCATTTATACAGACAGTCTTTCTCACAACAAACAATCGATACACTAACTACCTCTCTCTCTCTCTCTCTCTCTCTCTCTCTCTCTCTCTCTCTCTCTCTCTCTCTCTCTCTCTCTCTCTCTCTCTCTCTCTCTCTCTCAGGATTTGGCAAAAAAAAATTAAAAAAAAATTAATCCTCCACAAGGTTGTGAATTTTATTACAGTGGAGCAAATATGGAAAGAAGAAATGGTATAGGAATAATATTATCAAAATATTTGAAGAAAAGTTTGGAAGACTTGGAAAAAAGTGTGTGGAGTACTATGCTACAGGAAAATAGGGGTTAAGTTGAAAGGTGAAGTACACAGGACAGTTGTGAGACCGGCAATGATGTATGGAGCGGAGACGTGGGCAATAAAGAAGACAGAAAAGAAGAAGCTGGATGTGGCAAAGATGCGAATGTTGAGATGGATGTGTGGGGTGACAAGAAGAGATAAGATTCGGAATGAGGTAATTAGGGGTACCACAGGAGTTAGAGGACTATCAGATAAGATCCAAGAAAGTCGACTGAGGTGGTATGGTCATGTCATGAGAAGAGATGAACAGTATATTGGGAGGTGAGTGATGGAAATGGAGGTACACGAACGAGAAGGAGAGGGAGACCAAAGCGAAGGTGGATGGACTGTAACAAGGTTGACCTTCAATCAAAGGGATTAACCGGTGATGAAGTGTGGGACAGAGGTAGATGGAGAACGCTGGCCAGAAACATCGACCCCACATAAAAGTGGGAAAAGATCCACACAAAGTAGAAGAAATTGCTTGAAGATACACTCAGGCACACTATTCTATCTCGTTTCTCTTCCTCTTGTTTTGTTGAAGTTTTCATAGTTTATATAGGAATAATCTATTTAAATGTCATTGTTCTTAAAATATATTATTTTTCCTTGTTTCCTTTCCTCACTGGGCTATTTTCCCTGTTGGGGCCCCTGGGCTTATAGCATCTTGCTTTTCCAACTAGAGTTGTAGCTTAGCAAGTAATAATAATAATAATCATAATAATGTGGTAAAGGTAGCTCTAGCCTGCTGATTACCGCCCAATTTTCGTCACTACCATATTATCTGATTTTCTTTTTATGTGGTTGGCCTAGAAAGCAAGCTCTTTGAATATGCAGATGGTGCTAGTCTCCTGAATTTAGATCTCAATATACTACACACATAACAACTAATGTATCTGTTTCTAGTGTACTGTAGGACAAAGGCCTCAGACACGTCATTGCATGTCTGGATTTTTCACTGGCTCGATATAGTTAGATTATTATATTTTGTAGTCCTCCATATACCTTAAGTGCTCTGTAGAAAGATTTTCCCGTTTTTTTTTTTTTAAATCAACCAAGATATTTCCGTTAACTGGAATAGTGATAAAGGAATGAGACATAAATTGTATAAGAAAAAGTCTGAGTGACACTACTTATTAATGGAAGCATGCTTCACAATGCAAGTTTTTTTTTTATGGAGATTGTAATATCGAAGAGTAAGGGAAATGGAATACAATGCTCCAAATCCCCTATCTCTGAATCCAGCTAATGAATATCTTTTCTTGGCTTCACGCAAATATCAAATAGTTCCAGGTTGGAATAGTCCAGTGAAGGGGATTCATGCTGCTGCTCGGGAGAGATTTCTGTTTTGGAGGGATAGTGAGAAGCTAGGAACTAATATTGACGGTCTAAGACAAGTACCGTAGGGGAAGGCCATTCATTTTGAAAATAATGAGAATGTTTGATAAATATATGATTTAAGAATGAAAGAAAGAACCACAAATGATAATGAATGAAATAGGGTAAAAATGTTAAAGAATAAATACCTAACATGACATGTCAGGGGATAGAGGCAGAAGCTCAGAAAATAAAATCTGAAGAATGAGAGAAAATATCTAGGAATCCAAGGGTATCGCTCCTCAGCTGTGTGATTTAGTGATTAAAAAGACAATCAAACATTTATTTTCGAGATATTTTAATATTTGATTTTTCCCTTTCCCGCTTACTGCATCAGCTGTAGAAATTATGGTTCAACTACTATCTTGATAGGTGGAGGAGCTGGTATGGATGGCTTATACCTACCTAGAGTAATTCACCCGGTCCAGAGCTCACATCCAACACCACATAGCTGTGCTAATTCGTGCACTTGATCACTGTAAATAGATACTTTATTATACATAGTTAAGCTTATTTGAATCAAGACTGAGAGAACGTTGTGCATGAAATTGATAAGAAGTCAGTTTGATCTCCAGGCAATGTAATTTCTCAAGATAAAGCTACTAGCAATTTTATAATCATTGATAACCTGCAGTCACGGTATTAGCATGGGGAATAATTTTGTGCTTATGCCATCTACAAAGGTATTTTTCCGACAATTTATAGGAGAATACATTTTGGGAAAATAGGTATATTATAGTTTCATGATAAAATTTCTGAAAATTATGTCGTTGTGAAACTAAAAAGCTTGTATTTTTTATTTGATTTGTCAATGAAACAAATTTCTGATAGCCTTTGCCAGAATGTGATAGCGTCCTCATTTACCTCCACTTATTTTCGATACGAAGTAAAAAAATTCTTATTGTATTCAAGGATTTATGAAGTCATCAATATATATTGTATCCATCACTGATTATCTATTATGCAATGGTGATACTTCAATTTCGTTACTTATCAAACTTCCAACAACAATAACTACTTTATTCTACTGCTGCTATCTTTTTCAAATCAACCAATAATGAATACGGTTAAAAATATTTGCTTGAACACTAATGGTTATCAAATAATATTTAGGCAATGATACACTATCTTACAGGCTGTATCAAGAATACTCATTTAACTTCTCTCCACACACCTAAAACAGAAATGACTTCCTTATTTCCTTAGTGTCGGACTGGCTGGGGCTAGGGGTTGTGAAGAGGAGATTCTCCCTCCCCACCCCCGACCCTTCCCTGCAGAGTGTCCACTTGGCCCCTATATACAGAATGTGTGTTTTGTATCTGCAGTGGATAGTTGAGATGTCAAATGATAATAAAGAATTGAAATATGGTAACTCGATTTGTAACTTTTGTATGCTTTTGCTAACAAAGACAGCCCTTTACTGTCTTTGGTTCACTAAGGTTGGAGAAGGCTCCGCCCATTTCGTAGAAGTAGTAAGAAGAGCAACACCTTGTCTGTTTTGTCATGGGAACAATAGAGACATCTGATGAAAGATTTTCTCCGAGTGTCGGCGTTCTTTTGATTCTAACTGTACTTACACGGCAATGTTAAATTATCTTTTTTGCCCCCTCATCAGCAAGATTCCTAATCAAACTTACCACCTTATTAAACAACTTGACAAAATCCTTACTCCTTATATTCCTGACCGCTTTGGTCTTAAATCATCAGCATGGATGCTTCACGTAATCGGAGATTTGCCCCTCAGAAGATGTCATCATTTCCCGGGATGTGGAGTCCCTATCTGCGAATATTCCTGTGTATGAAACCGTTAACATGATGATAGAAAGGTATATAGAGACCCATCTACTCAAAATTTTAACTTACTTGAACATGCCCTACTTGTCCGACAGGCCACCTGCACAAAGAGGGTCCCTATCCCCACCCTCCGGGGCCAAATGCATGCACGTGTAGATGGCATTCCAGCAGGATAGTTGTTATATTTAGATTAAATTTATCAATGTTATGTTATAGGACCTGTGATAAAGGTTTATTTTTACATATCAAATGCTAATGTTAAGATTAAAACATTGTTATGAATGTTAAATGAAAAGTATCATTGTATTCTACATCAAGAGTTACTGGTATATTCTCGAAAATATTCTGAATCTGCCAGGCATGCGCAATGCGTGATATAGTTTAGCCCTGGACATTCTAGAGTGCATTACGAACTTTTGAGTGAACGGATCCCTGATATATAAAAGAAAGTGTTGCTGCATTTGAGTAGAGACTAACATAGACAATCTCTGTATGAACATCTGTTCTTGTGGAGATATTTCAGGACACCTGCTGTGACTTGGCATTTTATAATTCATTTATAATGCTGCTGAAATTTAGATGAAGATTAGAAATTCTTTGAAGATCGAATATCATCAAAAGTTGTATTCTTAATTATCATCTACATTTGAAACTACGTCCTGGAAATGTTTCAAAATTCGGCTCGGAAGCTCCGACATCATCTGAAGTCTTACATCATAGAGACTTGAAAATGTAAGGCCTGTATATCACAGCAACAAATTTTTGTAAATTACTGTTAGTAAGTGAACTGTGGGTATTTTATGAATCTTGTGAAATATTGTGAATATTACTATTTCTTGTATGTAGTTACTGGCTATTATTTTCTTTTGCTGTTACTGTTTTGCTACTTTCCTTGCTAAAACAATTATTAAGGGAATAAGACATTGAAGTAGATTTTACATAACCTATGTTTTAATATAGCTGACCGTAACATTAGTGTTCTGAGATACACTATTGAACATAGTGGCAATGGCATGCTTACTCTCCTGGATATCCTTGTTACCAAAGACAACCAAAGCCTACTAACATCCGATCCTATACCGGTTCGACGAAGTCCGTTTAAGCGAAGTCGTTTTGAGCGATACTCTTTAAGAGATGGTCGTTTTCAGAGGAACTATTTGAGCGATGATAAGTATACTGTAAGTGCCACTAAAAGTGATAAGATAATTTTGATATTTAGCGGGAAGATAGTATTTAGCATTTTAAAATCAATAGACTACAGTTTTTCATAAAGTGAGGACATATGAATCACCGGTGTTTTATTTGATAGTAAGTACAATGACACTGTCCAACGCTTCCTGAAGATTCTAGAAGCATTACACATTAGCATAAAGAAGCCCAGATTAATCACAACACAAGAGCCGTTCCTACTCACAATGATCGCCACTAGAAATCATAGCATTCCTATACATGGGCAGGACATGTAATGAGAATGACAGATAATAGATGGACGAGATGAATAACAGAGTGGATCCCTAGAAATTGCAAACGAAGCCGAGGAGTAAAGAGAAGACGATGGATTGACGAGCTAAGAAAATTTGCTATTCTAGAGTGGCAAAAATGATCATAAACAGATGCGTGTGGAAGGATATGTCTGAAGCCTTTGTCTTACCATGGACTAGCAACGGTTGATGATGATGATATACCATATATATATATATATATATATATATATATATATATATATATATATATATATATATATATATATATATATATATATATATATATATATATATGTATATATATATACATATATATATATATATAGATATATATATATATATATATATATATATATATATATATATATATATATATATATATATATATAAATGTGTGTGTGTGTGTGAAAAATTTATTAAAAAATATTCGAAGATTTCATATTATTCAGAAAGAGAACCACAAAATATATCATATCCGGGAATAACTCGGACCAAACTCCGCCACCGCCTCACTTGTCCACTGTAAATTGGTGTATTCATATTACCTTTTGGAGATAGTTATAACATTCACCTTCGACCACAATATCTGATGGTGGCACAGCTGTCTCATAACGCCAAAAGTATAGTCGTTGTTAATAAACCGATGAAGATAAATCACAAACGGAAGAACTCATGGCCGAGACCTTGGAGTATCTTGTAATCACGATTCCCTTCCTTACACAGACCATTATACACGAGAAGCCAACACATGTAAGGGAGAAAGTAAAAAGCATTTCCGGAATACCTTAAAAGAATACCTGCCATAAAGCTCTGGGTCCATTTTCAATCCTAATTTCTCGAAAGCTGCAAACTGAACGTCCTGGTTCAATTCCATTATGACATTTGTTGGGGCAAACCTTAAAAAGAAATCCTTATAATCAGTAAGATTTACAAGATAGTTGGATTCCCATTACCAGTATATCTATAAAAATCTTTAATTAATTGGTCCCCTTTCATTATTTATCTCTCTCTCTCTCTCTCTCTCTCTCTCTCTCTCTCTCTCTCTCTCTCTCTCTCTCTCTCTCTCTCTCTCTCTCTCTCTCTCTCTCTCTCTCAGGGGATAACGATTTTTAGTTAATTATATTTTAGGGTGGTCTTACCAATGAAAGAAAATTTGGGGCCGACGATAAAGTCAGTAAATATATATTGGTCTTATGCCATAAGATTCGATAGAATGTTAAAGAGATCAAAACACGTGGCTCTCTATGATTCCGACTTTGTGCGAAAAATAAATTAGTGATGCCACTAAATAACAAGCATTTTAAAGACCGTAGTCTTCATTATTATTATTATTATTATTATTATTATTATTATTATTTATTATTATTATTATTATTATTATTATTATTATTATTATTATTATTATTATTATTTAAATTGTGAGGACACGTTCATAGAGCAAGTCAGAAAGGTCAGAATGGCCAAGCTTCTACAGTCTCTATAGGGAAGAAGTCCAATATATGAACAAACAGAAAGAATAGATGAGAAGTATGTGGCAAAAATTGAAAATAATGATAAGTTGATAAGAATATAAGAAAATCTTACGAATATAATCCTATCCAAAGATCACATTTGTCAGCATTTGGAAGGCTTCCAGAAGATTTGTTTACATGAACACTCTTCTAAACATAAGTTTATTGTAAGGAAGTAACGATATTATCAATCACATCAGATTGGGCATTCCTTGGCTACACGAGGGAATCTGGCGTTCCACAGGAAAGTGTTCTTGGCCCATTGTTTTTCATACTATATACACATGATATGTGGTTTGACCTAAAAACAGGCTTGTTGCATATGCAGATGATGCTACTCTCTTTGCATCAATTCCCCCTCCTTAATGTAGATATGTGTTGCTGAACCACTTAATAGAGATTTAGCAAAAATTAGTGCATGGCGCAAATTATGGGGCATGAAGTTGAACCCTAACAACTCATAGTATGATTGTAAGTAGGTCGAGGACAGCTTGGCTCCTCAATATCTAGATCTCAGAATTGATAATGTTTCTCTAATTCAATACGACTCTTAAGATTTTAGGTATGATTCTTGATTGCACATTTACTTTTGAGAAACACAT
>NC_090745.1:59175070-59285070 GCF_036898095.1 Palaemon carinicauda | reverse complement strand
GTGTGTGTGTGTGTGTGTGTGTGTGTGAGTGTGTGTGTGTGTGTGTGTGTGTGTGTGTGATTACGCTTGGTTTACTTTTCTGTTTTATCAAGCGATATTTTTTTATTTTACATTTTTCCTGCTTTTCAAACTGATGCATGAAATATCAAAACCGATCCTGATTATTTGTTCATTTTAAAATTCCTATGAATGCGAATATGTCGCCTTCTCTAGTAAGATTATCATTTTCCAATGGCGTTACTCATTCAAGTGGACGAAAACTCATAAAGATTTTTTTCTGGTAATTATCATTCTTCCATTGATTTTTCTGCAAGTTAATTCATGACGTAAGAACTTAATAACCATGAAAATCCTGTTCACTTATCAACCAACAGGCTTAAGACTGCATCTGCGTTTATGCAGACATATCGTCCCTGTAATACTGTATCACTTTCTAGTCCTAAATTTCATAAATTTTTTGTGAACAGATTTCAGTCAAGGAAGGTAAATATTTATACGATTTAATCGAGTCTAAACCAGAGCGTGATTAACACAGTTCTCAGGTACGATTTAATAACACTCTATTCACGCCAATAGCATCATTGCTTGGTTGCTCAACACTGATTCAAAAGTGTGAGGTAGGGAGGAAGGGACTTGCAGAAGGCTAAATCTGCAGACCTGATTTCAAACTAATCGATCAGCAACAACTGGTTTTATGAATCATTACGACATTCATTGTATTAGAGTGACTTCACGTCTTAAACTCATATTACATTTTATCACATTTATATGGTAACTGACATGGTCAAGTATAACTAATGCCACTGCAAGTGTTACGTTCATTTCATATTACAATTAGAATGAAAAAATTACTGAAGTTGAAAATCAATGAAGAGTCAATTTTCCTATATTTTGTAAATGCACTTCAAATATGAAACGGGGGTCGCAATGTATTTACCATTAAGGACGTTTGACCAAATAATAAATTGCCTTTATTATGGTTTTGTATAGAACAAGGTGATTGAAACAGCTGAAATAATTGCGACGGAGAGAGAGAGAGAGAGAGAGAGAGAGAGAGAGAGAGAGAGAGAGAGAGAGAGAGAGAGAGAGAGAGAGAGAGAGAGAGAGAAGACCTCCTCCGTAGGGATTTGGTTAATATATAAATTAATTATTGATTCATTGCATCAGCTTGATCTTAGAATGAGATATTTTTGTGTCAGAATTATTTCCAGTGTCCAGTTCCAGGAACGTGTAGATCTGTTATCTATCTGAAGATGAGTAGGGTTATACCGGCCATTCCGAAATGAATGATGTGCTGAGAAGACAAATCTACTAATGCCAAAGAAAAAATAACTGCTACCGGGTGATAATAATGATTTGGATAATGGCAGAGATCACCTAACCCAATATTTAGGATTTAGCGTAATCGAGGAGTGAAAGTCTTTCTCCCTCACGCGCATACTCACTTTGAGAGAGAGAGAGAGAGAGAGAGAGAGAGAGAGAGAGAGAGAGAGAGAGAGAGAGAGAGAGAGAATTGATGATCATCTCCCAAGACAAATGCCCATTTGCAAAAACACAAAAACGGATGGAAGGGCTATTCATAAACATGTACTTAATCACCATTATCATATAACTACGGAATCTTTTTTATTGTGTTACGTGTTTAAGGTTTACAACTGTAATTCCTCTTAATCTTATGTATCTATTCCTCATTGTAACCTCGATTGGCTAACATAAGACATGATCACCTAGACATGTCACGTAGGTGGGTACTTGTCTGCGACCCCGCACCTGTAATTTAACCAGTCGTAAAATTTCGACCGGCAAGCGGTGCTTCTTGGAGGATGGTACCTGGCAGTACCCGGTCCTTCTCATCCTCAAGGTATTTCCTTTCCAGTCCACGTTAGTTTCAGCTGTGCTAACAGCATGAAAAGAGTTTCAACTCTCATCATTCCCTTAAAATTAAATTATATAGAAAATTATCAAGCCTAGTAAGACTTCATAATTTCTTTTAACTACAACCAAAACTGTTTTGCTTGATTAACAGGGGCGTATGAGTAAAGGGCCTGGGGGGCTATAGCGACCGCCCTACTCTAAGCCGAGAATTTACTTTTCTATCTTTTACCTCAGAAAAGATTAAAATATATTAAACTGCATAAAAATTATCTTTCAAAAGCAATTTCTCGAATAGAAGGTTTTTGTTAACAAGTATTTCCATGTTAGAGTAAGGAATTAATCTACTTATACATACGCACAAACACACACATAGACACACACAAATATATATATATATATATATATATATATATATATATATATATATATATATATATATATATATATATATATATATATATATATACATAAATATATATATATATATATATATATATATATATATATATATATATATATATATATATATATATATATAAATGAATATATGTATATATATATATATATATATATATATATATATATATATATATATATATATATATATATATATATATATATATCATTACGACTCTACATTATATAATCTGATACACAAGATAAATCCTCCGAGCTCTGAGAATAATACGCAACTCCCAGATGATAATATACATTATATGAACACTGAATATTTAAAAGGTCTCGTTACGTTAAAATAAAAAAAAAAATGGGTGATTACTTGATTTTTTAACAGGAACTATTCTTAAATCCTCCTCTTATTTCGGTTCTTAGTCAGGGGATATGAGCAAAGCACTGATATAAGAATTAGTGATTGAAATAATACATGCTTTACTCAAATAAATATTTTATCAAAATAACAATTTAATGATAATACCAAAAAAATAAATCCCTCAAAATTTAAATCTGAACTTAACTTTAGACTAAGAAAAAAATTACATTTAAAAAAAATTATGCAATCACTCGTTTCACTAGAAATTGATTTATGAAAATATCTAATTTTGACAATTAATGAATAAATGACACCTTAACACTTATAAAAATAATTCAGAAATACACTTACATATAGTTAACTGATACTCTTATGTCCTTTGGCTCACACAAGATTTCCGAACGGATATGCGAAAATAAATACACTTCACTGTTTAACGTAATTACACAGGGCCAGTCACAAAAACTTTACAATATATATTTACTTACATTAACACACTTCACTTTTGAATTAAACACACGATAATATCACCAACGTTTGAACAACACTATACACGGTATACATGAGTGAGAAATCCTTATTCACGTTTGAAAGGAAACACTATCCACGTTTGAGAGGAGACACTATGCACGTTGGAGAAGAAAATCATTGGATCGTTGAAGGACTACTGGCGACGTTGTCTCTTTTGGAATAATGCTGGATTTCTCGTTCCTATGTATTGCTAGGGTTTTATATATCAACTTAATTCATTCCTGAATATTCCAGTTCGGCCTTCTGGAAGCGTGGGGGCATGGTCTAGCGGCATCAAGGTTGCTAACTTGGCATTAGGGAAGTAGGGTACTATCATCGCTAGCTGAAGCAACTCTCTCAGCTAACTCTGTCCACTTCCTCTCGTAACATTAAGAAAAAAATAATAATAATCTCTAGACGAGAACCTTCATGCAACTTCCAACCACGTGGAAACATAATGCAATCCCTAGTGTGCGTGTCATACAGCATACCTATTAACAAGTTTACATAAGACTTCATAACAAAACTACATGAAATAAAAATCTTATTCTTTAAAATAATGTAAATTTACATATACAGAACTGAATGAAAATACAACTAAATGAATGACGAAAATCTTATGTAATTTACATATATTAACTTGATCCTACATGAGTAGGGCCCACCTTATGAGCTGGCTATACATCTCTCAAATACACAAATGAAATACGTGAATGAAATAATCTACCAGCTTCGTAAGATAGCTCCCCAAAAAAAGATTATTTATTCCAGGCCTGAATCCAGCGATTCAGCCTGAGATAAATAATCTGCAACCATAATCTCTTTACCGGATATATGCTTTATATTGATACAATATGGTGTAAATATAATGACCATCTAGTTAACCTTTGATTATTATTCTTCATTTTATCAACAAAAGTTAAAGGACTGTGATCTGAATAAACCATAATTTCTTTATTCTGTAGTCTATTTATATAAACTTCAAACTTCCTTATCGCTGTGATTAACGCTAGCAGTTCCTCTTCAACTGTTGAGTAGGCTTGTTGTTGCTTCTTCAGCTTTGATGAGATAAAACAGAGAGGGTGAAGAATTCTATCCTTGCCTTCTTGCAATAGGTCAGCTCTAATCCCATTATCCGACACGTCCACTTGGATATGGAATTTCTTGTTGAAATCGGGTGCTTGTAGTATCGGTTTCGAAGTTAATATGGCCTTTATCCTGTCGAAGGACTCCTGGCACTCGCTGGTCCATACAATCTTTTTCTTGGGTCTAGTCAAATTAGTCAAGGGAGCGACTACAGCTGAAAAGTTCAGGCAAAACTGTCTCTAGAATCCTGCCATCCCTAAAAAACGTTGTAATTGCCTCCTCGTTAAGGGGGGTGAAGTTTTCCTTATTCCTTCGACGTTAGCAGCTACCAGGGCGATTTGTCGTCTTCGGACTTCAAATCATAAGCACCGAACTGTTGCCGTTCCAAATTCGCTCTTCTCCAGGTTAATCATCAGGTGTGCTCCTCGTAACTTTTGAAACACCTTCTCCAGGATTCGGAGATGTTCTTCCTAGGTCGATATATATACTACAATATTGTCGAGATATACGTCTACTCCTTCAATCAATCCTAGAAGGTAATCCATCACTCTTTGAAAGGTAGCGGCTGAGTTCATTAGACCAAATGCCATGGCTGCATATTGATACAACCCAAACGGAGTTATAAAAGCTGAAAGTAATTTTGCGAAGTCGTCCGAAGGAATTTGATAATAGCCTTTTTAACAATATCGCTTGTCCAATGTTGTCGCTTAGTTGGTCTATTAGTGGCAATTGATAATTGTTGGCCACACTGATCTGTGGTCTTGAGGTGTATCTCATGCTTCATCAAGCTGATTTCTCTCGGGACGTCTGATACAATTTCCAGGGATACTTTTAATCAATCGGTTTAATTCCTCTTGCTGCTCTTTGTTCAAATGAGTTAATTTTTATTCAAAGTTCCTAACAATGTACAAATTATTCACTTTGCTTACAGCTCCTACCTCATATCCGTCGTCGTCTTATGTAGATGGAATGGTTTGTGCCATACACAACTGTGAAGCTTCAGTCTTGTTTTCGTTTAGGTATGGTTTCAATAAGCTAACGTGTACCTTCCTTTGGTTTTTCCTTCTTCTTGGGGTTTCAATAACGTATGTCCGGTCACTGATCTTCTCCCAAATCCAGAATGATCCTTGGAACTTGTTGGTGAGTGGGAATCTCCTTATCAGTAAGAAAACCAAAACCTGTTGTCCTACAGCAAACTGTCTGTCCTTACTTTTCATATCAAACCTTCTCTTCATTTTTCCTTGGCTCGTTTCCAGGTTTTCTAGGAAAAACATTCTTATCTTGCCGATCCTTTTTCTCAAATTCTTGACATATTCTCCATCCGTTTCCTTTCGATCTTTCCATTTTTCTGCCAACATTTTAAACGGTCCTCTTACTTCTCGTCCAAACACCATTTCATTCGGGCTACATCTCATGCTTTCTTGATAAGCATTGCGTACATCCAATAACATTAAAGGTAGTACAATGTCCCATTCATTTCCTGTTTCATTGCAGTATGTGGTTAACATTCTCTTTAGGGTTTGATGGAATCTCTCTAATGCACCTTGGGTCTCTTGGTGATAGGCATTTGACAGTTGTTGTTTCACATACAATAGTTTCATCATGTCGGGAAACAATTTTGAAGTGAAATTTGTTCCTCTGTCACTCTGAACAATTTCCGGAATACCAAACTTGGTAAAAAAAGTCTAGTAACTTCTTTGATTAATTTGCCACTGATGTTCCTGATGGGTATGGCTTCTGAGTATCTTGTCACTGGACACATTAAAGTTAACATATACTCGTCGCCTTTCTTCGTTCTCGGTAACTGTCCCACAATGTCAATCATTACCTTACTGAAGGGTCTCCTCGTACTTCAATCGAGTGTAAAGGGGCCTTCTTGATGTACTCGTTAGACATTCCAGCCATCTGACAAACGTGGCATGCATGACAAAACTGGCTCACATCCTTATGCATGCCAGGCATGTCATCTTCGTTATTCCCATGTGTCCCATCTCATGTCTTCTCAGCGGTGCAGGAATCAATATATATATATATATATATATATATATATATATATATATATATATATATATATATATATATATATATATATATATATATATATATATATATATATATATATATATATACATACATATATATATATATATATATATATATATATATATATATATATATATATATATATATATATATATATATATATATATATATATATATGTATACCAGTAAATTTTCTTAGCTCATGAAACTATTGCCCTCTCTTCATTCCCCTTGCTTTGTTTGCAATCTCTAGCAAACCATTCTGCTATTCCTTTATTCCAGTTATCATCCGTCCTTCTCATTATATGTCCTACGCACGTCCATTTATTTTTCTTACGTGTCTTTAGAGTATCCTCTACTATAGTTTGTTCTCGTAACCATGTTGCTCTTTTTCTCTCTCTTGATGTTATTCCCATGATTATTCTTTCCATAAGTCTTTGAGTTGTAACTAGCTTATGTTTCAAGACTTTAGTAAGGCTACAAGTTTCTGATGCATAAATTAATCTGGTAGGACCATCTGATTAAATACTTTTCTTTCTAGAGAAAGTGACATTTTACTTTTCATAATCTATTTTTGTTCACCACAAGCTCTCCATCCTAAGCTTATCCTTCTCTTAATTTCGTTCTCATGTCCTAGGGAAACACTTACTACTATCTTTCATGAATACGTATATTCTTTAACAATCTCCAGTTTTTCGTTTTATCCTTTATTTGATGAGTCTCTGCATTTTTATTAGGCTTTATCTTGGTTTCACTCATATACATTTTCAGTCCTACATTTTTGCTTTCTCTATTCAAATATTTTATCATCTTTTGCAATTCCCCCTTTGATTCACTAAACAAAACTATGTCATCTGTAGATCTTAAGTTATTAAGGAATTCTCCATTCATGATAATTCCTACATTTCCTCAATCTTAATTTCTAATAACATCTTCAAAACATGCTGGGATTTTCTCACTACCTTTTTGTAGCTTTAGGATTGCTGTACTTCCCATATAGATACCTTAAAGTGTTCTAACATAGGTATTATCTATGCCTGGTCTTTGAAGGGCTTTCATTACTGCTGGAGTTTTGACAGAATCCAAGATTTTTCAAAGTCTTTAAGTGCCATACAAAGTGGTTTGTCATGCTCAGTCGATTTTTCCATTAGTTGGTTCATTACATCGATATGGCAGGGATGTAGGAGCCTAATGTTTGAAAAGGAGCTGATGGGGTGGGGGTGCGCCTTGTGGCTCCCCCAGAAAATTTTTGACAAGGAAACCGCCTTCTGGTATCTGACAGTAGATTATAGCAATAGGAAAATCGTGTTTTTTGGAATATTTTTTATGTAACCAATTACAATTTGTAAACGACTGTCATAAAATACCGCTAGGCATACCCGATTAATTTACCAATAACACACTAATGATGTTGACTCTTTCCTAAGAACTTCCAATATTGATCAAGTTAGGGCTATGAGTTTTTTAAGCCTGCTATATTTTTACATACTAGATATATCTATCATTTGTTTTTCAGTTCCAATTTTATCTATGAAATTTTAACAGTATTTTGTTATTTTTTATTTCGTCTAATTCCTAGTTTACAGAACACAATTATCTAATTTTTAACTAAAACTTATGTTAATTTTCTTTGGTGTTAAACTATGGTGATAAGGTATGAATAGGAAAACTTATATATATATATATATATATATATATATATATATATATATATATATATATATATATATATATGTGTGTATATATATATATATACTATATATATATATACGGTATATATATATATATATATATATATATATATATATATATATATATATATATATATGTATATATATATACACGGTATATATACATATATACATACATATATATATATATATATATATATATATATATATATATATATATATATATATATATATATATACGGTATATATATACATATATACATACATATATATATATATATATATATATATATATATATATATATATATATATATATATATATATATATATATATATACGCGGTATATATATACATATATACATACATATATATATATATATATATATATATATATATATATATATATATATATATATATATATATATATATATATATGAGTAAAAATCCCTGGGAAACGTGATGCTCAGATGCAAAACAACCACATGGAAAATAAAAATATGAAATCAGAGGACTGATTTCTTGAACGAGGTTTCTTTACATTTTATAAATACAGTAAACATGCGAACATACAAATAGAGACTTAAAGAACAATGACGCTCCCATACCAGCTACCTGCGAATATATCAGTACTTATATTTATCATAACAATAATATAATGCCAAAGCACTTATGTATACTCTATGAAATAATTGTACCCCTCAGTGGATGGTAGCTTAGGTCTAAATATTAATTTCACAGTAGCGTTGATTATCTCTGGTACATTCAGTTCTACATTAAGTGGTCAAAGTTCTCTATATATATCTAACAAATCTCTTTACATATAAATGCGTCGAGTTTATACATTCCATGTCCAATATTAAAGTTGTTATCAAAGGTCTCTTTTATGAAACTGGACTACGGATACGGATAAGGATAGGGAAGTGGGGAATATGGGGAAAGGATAAGTACCCCTAGATACAATCCAGTTTATAACCCAGTTTATAACTCGGGATGGGAAAGAATAAGGAAAAAGGGAGAAAGAGAAGTAAAGGAAAAGAATAAAAGAGAGGAGCAGGCCCTCATGCGATATAAGATAGTATTAGAATCAGTTTGAGAAAGGAAAAGACAGGCAGGGAAAGGAAAGGTTTTTTGGTTCTAAGTCTAGCCCTTGCTACAGGAGTCCGTTCGTCTGACACATATTTTGATGGTTGAAAAAAGGTATGATTGTAAACTGGACTCTATGATGTTTCTTTCTAATAAGTTATTTGACTGAACCAATTTCTTTGCACATGACCAATTAATAGAGATTTCTTTTTCTCTAACGTGGGCAAAGAGTGCATTATTATCTTGAGCATATCTGACTCTTTTCTGTTGTTCAGTTCTCTTTTCTAGGGCTTTACCAGTTTGACCCATATAGAATTTTTCACATGGATTGGATGGAATACGACATAGACTGTTACTTTTATAAAGCAGAATGCTATAGTACCACAGCAACAATCATCGAATCATCCTCTTTCAAGTATTGTGTAAGACGTACAGAAGGTTAATATTGTCTGTTATAAGTATAGCAAGAGAGGCCATATAAGGAATGTTGGTTGAACCAACAAAAAGCAGTCGCCCAGGTGGCTAAGGATAATTCCACTTCACAGAATGTGAAGATGAAGAAACAATTGGGAAAGGACGAGGAGGAAAATAAACTAGCCAACGTTTACACAACGAACAGGTCAAACCCAAACAGCGGGGATACCTTTAAACCGTATATTTATGAAGGAATGTTAGCAGCAATAGACGGGAGTTAGCAAAACCTGGTCAAGATATTGCGAGACACAGGTTATAACCATAGTGTTGTGATACGAGGTGTACACCCGTTGGTGGAACAATCTCTCACAGGAGACTCGGTTATTTTGAAGGGAATAGAAGGTGAGGAGGTTACCCCTATTTGCCGTTGGAAACTGTCATGCGAGTTGGTGACAGGTCATTTTGATTTTGCGGTGAAGGATTCAATGGCTACCGAAGGAATAGAAGTCCTGCTGGGTAATGAGGTTGGTTGAGAGCCGTTTGTGCCTTGTCTCATTGTGACAGAGAAACCATTGAAGTATAGTCCTACAACTAAACTCGAGAAGGACTACCCATATCTGTTTCTTAGTTGTGTGATGACTAGGAGTATGACGAAGAAAGTGGCTGCTGAAGAAGAAAAAGAAACTGAAGGAGCGATGAACTTGGAGGATTTGATTTCGGAAAAAGAGAATTTCCTAAATGGTACGCAAGAGGAGGACTACCGAGAGAGCCCGAGAGAAGAGGAACAACGGACGAGTGGACAAGACAAAGAAGCAATGGATTTGGAAGAAATAGAAAACTCAGCGTTAGACGTAGGACAAGTGAGTAGGAAAAGGTTGATAGGATTGCAAAGGAAGGATGCAACGTTAACAGAGTTATTGTACCGTGTGGTGGATGAGATGAAGGCACAGCAATCTCCCACCAGTTATTATCTCAAAGATGGGTTGCTCATGAGGAAGCATAGACCCGCCAATATACCAGGGAATGCCGAATGGGGCATATACCATCAGATATTAATTTGCGCACCGTTGAAATGACAGGTGATCGCCGTAGCGCACGAGACGGGACACACAGGAATAAGGAAGACAACAGAGAAGATTAAGAAACACTTTCTGGTATGGCATGCATAAGGACGTAAACCAGTTTTGCCGTGCGTGTCACGTTTGTCAGATGGCTGTAAAGCCCGACGAGTATCTCAAGAAAGCTTCCTTATGCCCAATTGAAGCATGAGGAGAACCCTTCAGCAAAGGACCGAATAAAATGTTGGTAGGAAAAGGGAAGGATCGAAAGGAAACGGATGGAGAATATGTCAAGGATATGAGGAAAAAGATCGGTGAGTTAAGGAAATTTTTTGTAAAAGGCATGAAAACGAGGAGTCAAGGAAAAACAAGGAAAAAGTTTAGTGTAAAGAGTACGAACAGACAGTTTGAGGTAGGGTAACAGGTATTGGTTTGCTCATCGATAAAGAGATTCCCTCTCACAAACGAATTCCAAGAATCATTCCAGATTTTAGAGAAGAGCAGTGATAAGACCTACGTTATCAAAATACCAGGAAAAGAAAAAATCAAAGGAAGGCCATTATTAACCTTGAAACCGATACTACAAGCACCGGGTTTCAATGAGAAATTCCTTATCCATGTGGATGGGTCGGATAATGGGATTGGAGCTGTCTTATTCCAAGAATATAAGGAAGGAATTCTTCAACCTGTTTGTTTTATATCATCAAAGCTGTAGAAGCATCAGAGAGTCAACTCGACAGTTGGAAAGGAACTGCTGGTGCTGGTCGCAGCGCTAAACCAGTTGGAAGTTTACGTGAACAGACCACAGATTGAAGAAATTACTGTCTACTCGGATCACAATCTTTTAACTTTCGTTAATAAGATGAAAAATAATAATCAAAGGTTAACTATGTTGTCATTATGTTTTCAACCATATTGTATTAATGTAAAGGATATATCAGGTAAAGATAACGTGGTTGCAGATTATTTATCTCAGGCTGAATCAATGGATTCAAGCCTGGAATAAATAATCATTTTTGGGGGGGCTATCTTACGAAACTGGTCTAGTGTTGAGTAAATATTTTATGCTTATATTTTTTTTGGTGTATTTAAGAGGTGTATAGCCAGCTCGTAAGGTGAGTTCCTCTCATGTAGGTATAAGTAATTGTATGTAAATTGCATAAGACTTTTGTCATTCATTTCATTGTGTTTTTCATTCAAGTCAGTGTATGTAAATTTACATTATTTTCAAGAATTAACTTTTTATTTTACGTATTTTGTTACAAAGTCTTATGCAATATTAATATTTTTTTTTTGCTCTACAAACCATACAAGGTATGAACGAGGGCTTATGTAATTTTTTTATGTTTATACGAGGTAATTCGTCAGGTATGTGAGAAATTACGCAATTCTTCTATTTTCCATGTGTTTAGAATGTTCTTGAAAACCTTAGAGTTAGTTTTATCTCTTTTTTATTGCTTCGAGGACGGAGGTGAGCATTGTTAGCCGAGAGAGAATATCCTCGCTTGTGCGTAGGTATTCGTCTGAAACATGATCGTTGGCAACCTTACATCGCTAGGCACTGCCCTAAGCTTCTAGACTTAGAAGGATCTAGAATAATTAAGTTAATATATATATGACCCCAGTACAGGGATGCATAGCAGCAGAAGAGATCCAGCCTATTATTATTATTATTATTATTACTTACTAAGCTACAACCCTAGTTGGAAAAGCAGTATGCTATAAGCCCGGGGGCTCCAACAGGGAAAATAGCTCAGTGCGGAAAGGAAAAAAGGAAAATAAAATATTCTAAGAAGAGTAACAACAATAAATATCTCCTATATAAACTATAAAAACTTTAACAAAACAAGAGGAAGAGAAATAAGATAGGAGAGTGTGCTCGAGTGTACCCTCAAGCAAGAGAACTCTAACCCAAGACAGTGAAAGGCCATGGTACAGAGGCTATGGCACTACCCAAGACTAGAGAACAGTGGTTTGATTTTGGAGTGTCCTTCTCCTAGAAGAGCTGCTTACCATAGCTAAAGAGTCTCTTCTACCCTTACCAAGAGGAAAGTGGCACTGAACAATTACAGTGCAGTAACCCCTTGGGTGATGAAGAATTGTTTGGTAATCTGTGTTGTCAGGTGTATGAGGATAGAGGAGAATATGTAAAGAATATGCCAGACTATTCAGTGTGTATGTAGGCAAAGGGAAAATGAACCGTAACCAGAGAGTAGGATCCAATGTAGTACTGTCTGGCCAGTCAAAAGACCCCATAACTCTCTAGCGGTAGTATCTCAACGGGTGGCTGGTGCCCTGGCCAACCTACCCTTTGTAAGAGCCAATATCCTCTCTCCTCAAGTGCCTCGAGTGTGTGTCCTTTCCAAAGTTAATAAGTATTTTACCCAACATATACAATGTGTAGAGTGTTCAAAATTTAATGATCCTTTCAAGGTGATTTCAAATTTATTGTGTCATTGTACATACTGGTATTATATGAATTTTTTGTAACTGGCCCTGTAAGATTTAGGTAAAAACAGTGGTGTATTTATTTTGACTTAACTGTTCCATTACCTCGTGTGATCCAAAACACATAAGTTTATCAGTTACTTTTACGTATATTTCAATAAGAGCCAAATCATTTGAGTATTAAAGGTTAACTATTGTCATTAATTATCAAGATTAGATATTTTTATAGATTAATTTCCCATGAAATAAGTGTTTGTATAATTTTCATAAGTATCTTTTCTTGTCTTAGTCTAAAGTTTTGTTCAGATTTAATATTTTTAATGATTCATTTTAGTGATAATTTTCCTTATCAGTGTTGTAAATTTTTATAGAATATATCTATTTTTGTAAAAAGTGTATCATTTATATCACCCGTATTTCTTACAGAGTTCTCTCGTTTCCCTGCTTAAGAATCAAAGTAAGAGATTGTTTTGAATAGTTCTTGATAATAATTACCCATTTTGTTTTGGGTGTATGTAATAACCCTTTTGATATTCAGTGTTTTTACATATTGCCGTCTGGGAGTTATGTAATTTTCTCAGAGCTCGGGTATTATTCAAGTGTAACAGATTTATGTAAAACCAAAGAGGTGAATTTGGAACTCGGGAGGTTCTGTAACTTGCCAGCCGTAATACATATTAATACGTATACAAATATATATGTATACCATAGATATATGTATGTATATACATATATATGCATGATTGTGCATATATATATATATATATATATATATATATATATATATATATATATATATATATATATATATATATATATATATATATATATATATATATATATATACATACATACATATATATAATTATATAGGATAGTCCCGTGACTGGGAACCAACATATAACATTATATATATTATAGCTGGCAAGCTAAACAACTCACCTGTTTTCTTTTACATTAAATCTGTTACACTTGGAACTATTAATACCGGAACTCTGAGACAGTTATATAACTCCCAGACAGCAATATATAAAACACTGAATATCCAAAGGTTTCTTAAGTACACTCAAAACAAAACTGGGTAATTATTCTTAAGAACTATTCAAACAAATTTACTACGGTTCTTTACAGGATACGAGCAAGGTTGTAATAAACACTGAGGATTGAAATAATGCTCTTTACAAAAATAGATATATTCTATATAAATTACAACACTTTGAAAGAATTTACATAAAACAAATAAATAATTCAAAATATTAAGTCTGAATAAAACTTACATTAAGACAAAAATGCCACGATCTGAAAATTATATAATAACTTGACTTTAAATATTATATCTTAATAAACCTTAGACTAAGAAAAAAGAATCCAATCACTTGTTTCACTTGAAATTAAATCTAAATACAATATTTAAGTTTGATACCTAATGAAAATAGATATCCAGATCATGATACAATTTCCTTTCACCTTACTATAGGGAAGTTTACAAATCCTCTATGAGATTTTTCATAAATACTCACTTTGTTTACAAAAACCCGTCAAAACAAAACTCTGATATTTTACTAAGCAATTTTAAAACAATACTCTGAGCTGCTTGTGAGAGTGAGGTGGGGAGATGACGATGACTTAAGGCTGGGATTCTTTATCTCATCTATGCAACCCTACGGTCGCTTTTATAACGGATTTTGAGCAAAGCAAAAAATCTATTTTTGGGCTCGGGCCATGTCGTCCTAATGGAAGGGTTCCTTTAGGTAGCCTTCTAAGGGATATTTGCTACAGTGATACTCCCAGAGAAATAAACCGTAGGTCTCTAGGATTGTAACTCCTGGCGCGAGTATCCAATTAAGGATATCGCTTAATATCAAGGGACGTATTTTTTAGATATGACACATAGCAATCTTCACCCCGAATAGATTTAACTCTTTGATGTAAGGGGGAAGAGTGGCAAAAGAAAGGGGTGCCGATCTAGGTACCTGGTGGACCTCCTATCCGTACTACTACCGCGCGCCATTCCTTTTCTTGTCGCTAAGCAGAAATAGCCGCAAATAGTAATTTCGGGTGGGGTGAGTAAAAGGGTGGGTCCACCAGGACGACATAGCACTCTCATCCACCAAAAATAGATTTTTCGTTTTGCTCAAAATCCGTTTGTTTTGCTTGGGCCATATCGTCCTGATGGAAGCATTCCAGAGAATTAACTTGAAATTACTATAGATGCGGGTTCCAGTTAACCGTCATTTCCACTAAACCTGGAACTGGCTTAGTGCTTCCTGCCCCCTGCAGGGAAAGTGTCGACTTTGACAATAAGGATTCAAGGTTTGTATTTCCGTAGGAACAAAAGGGAAAACTTTAGAGCTTACCTTTTACTTACTATGGAAATCTGTATACTGATTTCAAGTTTTATGCCCTTATAGGGATTAAATAAAACTCTGGCATGTTTTATTTGTATGTTAACTGAGGTAGCAGTAATAAGACGCAGATATGTTTTAGTATCTTTATTTTGCAACTACATTGTCAAATGTAGTTACAATAAAGTATGAATCTGATCTAGCATTTATACACATCAGGGTACATATTTTTACCAGTAGGGAAAAAATATATATAATTTCATTATCGGAATAATGCCACTCAATAGAGATGTGAAACCAAATCTGTCTGACTAGCTCAGATTTTGGACATGCGTAAACACTGTGATGCAATTGTTCACTCGGCACTGGTGTTATTGGTCAGATATGCACCTATATAGAACAGTCTGTTAATCATTGTTATGATTTGCACTGGAAGGTACATATAGCCATACACCCGATACACTGTAAAGTCACAAAACAGTCCACTGTTCATCGCAGCACTAGACTACGGGTTTTATGACACTACCCCCCGCCACCAAAAAATGTTTTATTTCATGTACTTGCTTCGGATAGTGTCTGTGGAGGACCCTGGATGATCTCCACTCAGTGTATGAGCGGAGTCTTTCAAAGTCCGTATGTTGAAAGAAGTTCAACGAAGAAGCAACTTTCCTTGGATCGTGACCTGCGGGTGTACTGTCAGGATCCGCTCAGCGAATAAAGTAGGTGAGCTTCGCTATCAGTTGTCTTAGGGATAGGTATGATCCTGAGGTTTTGCCTCTGAAGAGCTGTCCTCCCTTGAAGTCTGAATTTCTTCGAAGATAGACCTTAAGACACTCTACTGGGCATAGAGAGGTATCTTCCTTCAGTGGGCAGATTCTCCAAGGACCCCATCTCTTAGTGGGTACCTCCTTCTTGGCAAGAAAGGTAAGATAAGGAAAGAGGTTCAGTTCTCCTGTGTCTAGGAACTGAATATAGCCTTCGTTTCTTGATAAGGCCACTATTTCACTGACTCTAGCCCCTGAGGCTATTGCAAACAGAAAGATGATTTTCTGTGTTAGATCCTTTAGAGTACAATCCTCATTGTTTAGGTTCGAAGCATGGTGTAAGACTTTATCCAAAGACCATGTGATGGGTTTTGGTGGAGTTGATGGCTTGAGTCTAGCGCATACTTTTGGGATCTTATTGAAGATTTCACTTGAGAGGTCCACATCAAAGGCGTACAGAAGTGTTCTAGTAAGGGCAGACTTACATGAGGTAATCGTAGTAGAAGCAAGGCCTTGTTCGTGTAGGTATATGAAGAATGCGAGACAGAAATCTATCGATATTTCTGTCGGTTTCCTTGTTTTCATAAAGGAAACCCATTTCTTCCATGACGATTCATATTGTCTCCTAGTCGAACTTCACTTATACCCTTCGATGAAGTCAACTTTATCCTTCGAGATTCCAAACATTTTGTTCGCCACTAGGGCGAGAAAATCCTGAGATGTAGGTTGTTGGTTCTGGAGGATGAAGCGTAGACAGTCTACTTCTGGACCAGTTGGGATAACACTGGATCTGGCAGAGGAAACAGCTTCAGTTTCAATTCTAGTTCTAGAGGGAACCAATTGCTTTTGGGTAACTTGGGAGCCACTACTGCTGCTGTTCCTCTGAAAGATCTTAGCTTGTCGAGGACTCTTAGCAGGAGATTGGTTGGGGAAAACAGGTAAATGCGATTCCACCTGTTCCAGTCAAGGTACATGGCATCCATCGCTTCTGCTTGAGGGTCCATATAAGGGGCTACATAACGTGGTAGTTTCTTGCTGTCGCTCATTGTGAAGAGGTCGATCTGCAGTTCCGGGACTTTTTCGGAGATGAAGGAGAATGTGTCTGCGTCTAGGGACCATTCTGTCTGTATGGGCTTTTGCCTGGATAGAGCGTCCGCCGTCACATTGCGGAACCCTTGTAGGTGAACTGCTACTAGGTGCCATCCCTTCTTCCTTGCCAGGTAGAAGATGGCTAATTTCACATGGTTGATGTGAGGCCATGTTGAGCTTTGTCGATTTAGACATTTTACTATCACTTCGTTATCCAGGACCAATCTGCGGTGGATTGCCCTGCGAGGGGATAGTTTCTTCAACATCAGGAAAACTGCCATAGCTTCCAAAATGTTGATGTGAAAGGTTTTGAACTAGTGCGACCAATTCCCTTGCACCTTTCTCTCGTGAGGATAGCCTCCCCATCCTTCCAAGGAGTCCGTGTGTATCACCACTGATGGTTGTGGTGTTTGTAGGGGAATTGTCCGTGCTAGGCTCTTGGCTGTTGACCACGACCTTAACTGCGTGCGCAATAGGGTCTGGGTCAATCTTAGTTGATCTCTTTGAGCGTTTGATGCGTATTTTCTCCAGACACCTGACGCAACTTTTAGACGTGCTTATAGCACCGGGTCTGTCACTGCTGCAAACTGGCGAGAGCCCAATACTCTTTCCTGTTGCCGTCTTAAAATCCTCTTGTTACGGATTAGTCTCTTGACAGCTCCCATTATCTTTCTCCTCTTCTTGGATGGAATGGATAAGTGGTGTGACTTTAAGTTCCATTGGATTCCTAACCATTGGAACTTCAGAGCTGGAGAAAGGCGAGACTTCTTGCGGTCGATCTTGAAGCCCAGGTGTTCCAGGAACTGGATCACCTTTTTGGCTACCTGAAGTCAAGTAGTCTTGGATGCTGCCCACACCAGCCAATCGTCTAGATATGCTACCACTTGAACTCCTCCAGAGCATAGCTTCTGGACAATTGTGTCTGCTAGCTTCATGAATATCCATGGGGCTGTGTTTAGTCTAAAGGGCATTGCTCTGAAGACAAACTTCTTCTTCCGTAGCTTGAATCCTAGGTAGGAGGAGAAAGGGCAGCTGACTGGCAGATGCCAGTAAGCATCTGCTAGGTCTATTTTGGTAGAAGGGTCCATATGTGTTGCAAAGTGAGCATCCGGAACTTGTTGTTTTCGATGAACTTGTTGAGTGGAGACAAGTCTAGAATGACTGAGTTTGTCTGAGTCTTTCTTGGGAACACAAAACAGCCTTCCCTGGGATTTGATAGACTTCGCTTTCCTTATTACCTTCTTGTTCAAGAGTTGTAAGGTATATTCTTCTAACGAAGGGGTGGAGTGTTGGAAGAATTCTGGAAAACGGGGTGGAGTTCTGTTCCATTTCCACCCGAGTCCATTTGTGATTAGGCTGTGGGCCCAGGGATCGAAGGTCCAGCGATCCCGAAAGTGATACAGTCTGGCCCCTACCTGGAGCCCCTCATTGCTTGGGGGGTCCTGAGGATTTGTTTCCATGACCACGGAACTTCTCCTTGGGCCTTTTCCTTTGTAAGGGCAAAAGGAAGTCGACTGCCACTCAAAGCCAGGGTTAAACGCTGGCGACTGGGCTACCAGTTGTTGAGGGACCATCTGGAAGGTGGTCTGAGGTTTCGTAGTCATAGTTTGATGCATCGTGGCCATGGTCACGGCAGGAAGCTGGGCCGGTCTGCAAGGTCTCCTTGCCTTTTTGTTCTTAGGCTGGGGACCTCCGTCTGAGGAAGATTTCCTCTTTGAGGTCATGCCCCACTTTTGGAGAAGGTTCCTATTCTCCATGGTTGGTCTGACTATGATCTATCGGACCAGTTCCTGTGGGAAAAGGTCTTTACCCCAGATGCACGAGGATATCAGCATCCTGGGTTCGTGTTTTACGGTCGCTGAGGCAAAAAAGAACTCTGCAGGCTCTCCTTGCTCTGAGGAAAGCATATAAGTCTTTCACAAGGGTCCCCATGTGAGACTTAGCCCGGAATATGTACATTTCTGGGGCGTTATGTAGACCTGCGTTCATTTCCAGGCAGTTCTGATGAGAAAGGGAGGCCGCAAGTCTCTCCTGCGTCTCTTGTTCCCTCCTCAGAAGATGGTCTGGCAACTTCCGGAGGTCTATTGAACTGCTGGCCTGCTATCTCTGGATCCAACTTTGAGACGGAGAAGGTTAGGTGGACATCCTTCCACTTCTCCTCGCAGGCAAGCATTGCTAGAGAGAATGGTTTGCATTCCTCTTGGGTTGGGCAGGGTTTGCCCTCTTCCACTGCCTTGATGGCAAAGTCTAGTGCTTTCTCCGAAAAGGGGAAAGAGGTGGAAGAAGGAGCAAGAAAGGTGGTGTGTCTCTTGCTCAGTGCTGAGACTTTGGAGTTGGTGTACCCGGCTCCTTTCAAGGCTTTCAGGAGGATGGCTTGCACCTTGTTATGCTCAGAGACAATGATTTCTTTGGGTACCGTTTCCTCACGGGCTGCATGTTCATCCTAGAGTCACGTAACATTCTGGGTAAACTGAAAAGCTAGGCCAGAACTCGAGAACTTCAATTAGTTTGGCTCCCAACTTCTCTGAGATGAATAATTTCCCATTCATCATGGGCATATGCTCCGCATACCTCCAGGGGTTGGTTTCAGAGCAGTGAGGGAGATCCAACACTCTAAGGGGCTTCTTAGTGGAGCCACTGGAAGGTCCAGGGCAGTCCGACCTTTCCTGTAGCAGTATCTGCTGCTGCTTGATTGACTGCTTCATCGTCTCTTGTTCCTTCTGGAACGATTCCAACATCAGCTGGATCGACGTGAGGATCGCTTTGCTCTTGTCGAGCTGTGCAACTGGTTGAGGAGTTGGAGCTGAAGAGGATGACGGTATAGGTTGGTATGCCATCACGGCGAACTGAGGGTCTTCGGTTGCCGTTGAAACAGATCCTTCTTCCTCCGCTTGTGGATGTTCCACATCTTCTTTAGGGCCTCCTTGCAGTAGGTCCTGCTCCGTGTCAGTGGACACTTCTAACATCCTTTCTTGGTGGATGTCCATGCCTTCCAGTGCCTTGTTTATGTCCATGTCGATCTTCAGTTGTACGAGAGGAGGGTGGACCTGTTCCTGGGGCACTACCGTGTTTGATAGAGCCTTGGGGAACAGAAGGCACCTTAGGGAGTCATTGGGTAAATATGGTCGCAGAGAGTTCTTTTGGAACCCTCTTATCCATTTGCGAAGGGTTTCCCTCACTGTGTCCCTAGTCTCTATGTTGACTGGGAGGGCTTCTCCAAAGCCGTTGGCCAGCAGGGTTGAGCAGGTGGGGCAACTCTTCGGGTCCCAATACTTCAGGACTCCCGACACGATGCAACAGGGGACATGAGTCCTGCACATCGTGTGTGCACAAAAGTCTTTGTCCTTGTGGTTGCAGAACAATGCTACACACTTCTCCATCGGCTCCTCCCGCAAAGGAAAAGGGCTCAATGAGTATCATGTTTTTTATATCATTGATATAAAAGCATAGATTTTAATAACAATAGTAATCACTATTGTTTATGATAGCTTAGGAGAGTAAGCTTGAAAGGAAGTAGAAAAGACACATATATGTGTTTCCTCTTCCAGGCCATTGCTGAGACCTCCATCAGTAATAATATTTGGTTTCTCTGGTAGGGACAATACAAGGTAGAAGAAACTCTAGGAACTAGAGTTAGAGTTAGTAAGTGTCTATACTAACATTATCCACCTGTAGTATATATTAATACTGATCGATGATTTTTAGGGTCCTGATGATCGAAAAAACCACCTGGGTGTTGAGGGAGTACTCAGCCTCAACATAATATTGTGGTCCCAACAATTGACTGCGATAGGAAACACAGAGTATGTTAGAAAACATGTGTACTACTGTATAGTTATATACTGTAGTTTAGCCGTCGGCACTGCTGGGGTTAGGTTATTACCTGGCGGTGCTAACTGACAGAAGGAAAAAAAGCATTAAGGAAGGAAAATTTTCCTGTTATTATGGTTAAACATAACAATTGGAAGTGTTGGAGGACTATCAGGCCGCCTACTGTCTCCTTGCCGGAATGAGAGTTCCAATGGAAGGGGTAAGAGTCTGTTAGATTCTGGCTTCCACCCATCCACAAAAGGCCTGCAGTCAGTGGCAATAAATGCGGATGGCAGTCCAAGAGAGGGCTGAGGACTTCCCAAAGTATGTTAGGTTTCCCACTGGCATCCGTCAGGAGCCGTCTCAATCTTCCCCCAATAATATTCACTTCCTGTGAAGGAAGGAAGTAAGGGGGAAGGTGGCTGAGACGGCTGAACTAACTGCTACCGGCAGGGTACCAGCTGGTAACGCAATCACCCTAGAAAGCCGGGATGACTGTCAGAATACCGGTGAAAGAGTTTTGTGGTGGCTATGACGTCACTAAAGGAAAGAAGGGAGAAGGGAGAAGGGTAAAGGGTCTTGTAGTTCATTGAAATGAGAGGTGGCGGCCTACCGTCAACAGTGAACTGAGGAAGCATGGCTTCCTGTGCTGACGACATCGTCGGCGGCAAGATAAGGGCACCCTGAGTTAGTCACTATCTAAATCAAAGCCGGAGGAGGCAAGAACTCTGTTCTGCTCGACTGCGATGAAGAAAGACCGTGGTTGCCGCCTGTAGCGGCGGCGGCACTCAGAGAGGGAGGAAGGGTTTAGCCTCTTTTCTCTGAGAATGTATATCGCAACTTATCTATAGATTCTAGAGAATGTAAATTCTCATCCAAATTGATAAAGAATGATAAGGTGAGGCTAAACGTGGGGAAATACCTAACTAACGTATATATGAGCGAGAGTAGCCTAGCTCTGGTAGTATCCCCGGCCAAGGTAGTTGGTACCGCCGGGGTTCCCGCCGCATACGATAAGTAAAGTTACATAGTAGGAAGAGGAATAATATACATGTATGCAAAATTGCCATTTGTATAATTTTCCTAACTAGCTAATATTATAGCTTAATACCAGGAATTGTCACCCTACTGACTAAATAAAATGCAATTGTAACAGGCAACTGCAGTCGCAAAATGGATGCTTCCGGTTCGTGGCAACGCTCAACCAAACACACTTAAATTATTGAAATTTAACTGTGAAAAGGGAGCCTAAAATTATACACAAGAAAGACTTAATACTCAACTTTCCAGAAAATGAAGATGCTGGAGATTGCATGATGATTATTCCAATAACTTGTAACAAAACATCGGGTTAACGTGGGAGAACACCTAGCTTAGAGCGCTACAAGAAAAGGAATGGATAGGAGGTCCACTGGGTACCTAGAATGACACCCCCTTCTTTTGCCACTTTTCCCCTTACATCAAAGAGTTAAATCTATTTGGGATGAAGATTGCTATGTGTCGTATCTAAAAAATACGTCCCCTGATATTATATATCCTTAATTGGATACTCGTGCCAGGAGTTAGAATACTGGAGACCTTTGGTTTATTTCTCTGGGAGTATCACTGTAGCAAATATTCCTTAGAAGGCTACCTAAAGGAACCCTTCCATCAGGACGACATGGCCCGAGCCCAAAAAGGTAATTGGAGGGCCTACTTTAGCTTTGTCAGATCTAAGGTCATTTGCACTCTTAGGCTCTTTTTCGGCTCTGTCCCAGGGACCCCAGTGAGATGCTGGACAGGAATCTTACGTTAAGTAATTATTGTCACAATAGCAAAAAATGGGAGCAGTATTGTAAAGTAAAGTAAAATTTAAAGATATGGATCTTTACCTTCGAACCAGATAGATTCAATACTAAGTCACTCGCTAACACACTTATTTTAAGTTACTTATTCCTTTCAAAATATCCGGTATACTGTCCCAAGATCAAATATTCATTATAGGCATAATGAAATAAATGAAGGCGTAAACGTACGACGAGGTTTAATTAATCTAATCTTGATTTATTACACAAATTGACATTAAGAGAAACGGACATTTAACCAAAAAGTAAAAGTATCAAAACATAAAGTAATGTGATAAAAAGAAATGAAAAATAAAAAATATGCTTGCTTAGACACGTGGTCTTCTGCAATGGTTAATAATTGAGATAGAGTCGGACACGTGGCCCAGTGACCCCGAGACTATGCTAGTCTCTAAAGCAAAAATGATATACAAAAACTGTACACACAATCCCACCGCACACAGCCCGAAATATGTAATAGCCAGTTAAACCTAGATTAATGTAAAAATCAATCTAAGCTAAAAAATGGGGGAAAACTAAGTGGCTACGTATTTTTACCTGTACTCCTTAGAAGACCATCCTTGTCCCCAAATGGCTTTTGACTGAATTGTTGCAGTTTGCACAATGCACCCTTGACTAGCCCATCCCTGGAATCCTCACTTTTGGCAAATAGTTTTTACCAGGCTCGTGTTCTTTCCTATCTCCACTCAGCAGGTCCTGGTTTGAGTCCAGTTTTGGGAGGGGATGGGGAGCCAGAGCTGCACAGATTCACTGACCTGGTGGGTCAGCCGGTCATAACTATGGCTTCCGAACGAATGGGGTGACGCCAGGGTCATGTAGGTTCACCTCTCTTCACCTTTCAAGACAGGCGAGGGTCATGATGCGCAGGGTAACCCAGTGGAGGAGCCATATTGGGACTTTAGGACAGGGCAATATATTGGGTAAAGTTTTACATGTCTACAGGGTATCATTTCGAATAGAAAATATATGTTTTCTTGTAGCAAACAACGTGATTTAACGAAATTTGACTTTCATTTACACTTCAAACAAAAGAGAACAACCGGTTCGACTAACTTCAAATAGCCGAACGGGTTGTTGTTGTTGCGGTTCAAATGAAGGTGAAAACCAGTTAAATCACGTTATTTACTAGAGGAAATCATATATATATATTGTTAAAATATTTAAATATAATAGCTCTTGTTCTGCTGCGGGCTTGCTTCGCTCGCCAGAAAACAAACACATCAAGCTCGTATGTACTAACAAGCGGTAATATTGAGCTGCGCACGCTAAAAAAATAGTAAAACTAACACATTAAAATTAAAGAAATTAATTACTTACTTTTATGACCGGGACGACGAAGCTTGTGGGTCATCGGGGTGTTGTGACTGTGACGACTTAACTTTTATGACTAAGACATGGAAGTTTATGGGTCATCGGGGTCTTGTGACTGTGACGTCGGAGGTTGTGGGTCTTGGGGGTCCCCTGGCTGTTGCTGTATCGGAGGTAAAGGAGGGTACAGGCAGTAAGAAAGAAGTGGTGCAATAAGGTATGCTCTGGGTAAAAGTGGGTAAAAAAGAACATGGAAAAATATTGCCTGAAATACTCAGTCTTCGTTCTAGGTCTTTCAACCCACTCCTTCACTTCTCTCCAGAGCCGTTCTATATTTTGGGTATGGATGGTTGAGTCTTGGGGTCAACGAAATGTTCCGATTGGTTTACAGTTTTGTGCTAGTAACCTATTTCAGAAAGAGTGTTGTAGGCAGACCACTTATCACTAATAATTACGCTACGTGGCTTTATATATTGTTGAATTAGGGGAATTAGGGTTGCAGCATCACGTTTAGTTGACAGAGGGGGGGGGGGACTAAAGGGATTATAAGAAATTTCTTAGATACGTTCAATACCCCCCAAAGACCCATATGGCACATGGTTGTAATTTTATTTTCCAAAATGGGATTCATCTATTTCAATAACTATACCGTCACCACCAATCGCCTCTTGATTCTTGAAAAAGTATTCCGTAACCTCCAAACAGAAACTTCGCCAATCGACACTCGTTTTAGAGGATATATCAATACCTTCCATGAGCGTATCATGATCCCAATGTTTGTAAAAAATGCTTAACAAATAAAATTATCTTCCATGGGTGGCTTTTTTCTAAAAATGTACCCTTATAGGCAGTAACTGTATGCCGTTTCTTCTTTGTCTTAGCTATCTTAGTTTCAGTATTGCAGTAATAGATGTGAATATCTTTCCTGTATGATAGACATGAACGGCACTTGGGACACTGTAAACGCTGGGGTATTATATTATGAGATTTAAGAAAATTATCAACATTGCATGACGTATCAAAGAATTCACCATGAAATTTAGGAACTGCTTCTAAGTACGGAATACTTCAGCCGCTACAAGTTTCTATGACTTCCATCGTAGAATACGTAAAAAGACCTCACTTGAACTAACAAAGACCTGACTTGGACAAATGTTTCCATGGAAAAGGATTTGTTGGAAACGGTATGGAGAGACCACTTGAAGATATAGGGAAAGGGGTTGTGAAATATTAATCTCCCTGTGCAAACTTTCCAGACGTATGGGTTCGTGATTGGTTAACGGAAAAATAACGGAGTCTAGAGAGTATGCATGAATGAACTAGAATGGGAAACTTGTCCAGAGTAAGTATTTATGAGAAATTTGGGCGTGACAAGGTAATAACAAAATGTATAAAGGAAATATAGAAAGATAAAATGGAGTGTATAATAAATAAAATTTAATGGGAATATAAAATGAGGGGATTTTATAAGAGAACGAATAATAAAGCGTGAATTCTTGGGTTAAACGTAATATGTATGTGGGTATTACATGAAAGGAATGGTATAGCTGTACTGGATCAAGTAAAATACTTGTATAAAGCAGATGAAGTAGAATATTTGAATGTGGCGGGTAAAATAACGTAGAGGGAAAGTGGAGAGGGGTTATAAGAGAAGAAGTATTCCTATTGTTGGAGGCGGAGTTTATCCGCTCTTGGGAGGAGTTTATGAATAGAAGATCGAAAAATGCTATGTACAAACGAACGAACGAGACCGACAACAACCGACCCATAGAATGTCAACAAATAAATTAAAAATATACAGTTAGTATAGGATATAGATAATTAGCGTATTTTTTCATCGGTTTATTATACATCCAAGAAGGTAATGTAAGGAAAAGAAAAGGCTTGTTTTACCATTATAGACTGTTTCCCCAGTATGTTTTCCCCGCCCAAAACCCCGACTTCCCATTGCGGGTTCCCCATTACCGGCACATATATATATATATATATATATATATATATATATATATATATATCTGAAAATATTCATTTCCAACAGCAACGAGTGTCATTTTCGAAGAGGACGGACCTTTTTTCAATAGAAAAAAAAGTAGTTTTTTCCCTAGGTTACATTACCCTATAATAAACTACAATAGAACTCTATATTGTTGTTGTGAGGACAACAAGACGAGCAGAGAGACTGACAATTTACTGAACATACAACAGTCACTATATTACAGAGTGCGGACGGATAAGTAGCCCGGGGGGGGGGGAAACATTTCCAATATAAATTATAAACACCAAGGCGGTACCCTAATGAAATATATATTATTATACATGAAATGAAAGCTCTCAAAAATCCACTGTGTGGAATAAATAATAAAGTTACAATACACGGAAAAGAGTCCAGGAGGAGGAAACTCGGCGGGTAAGACGATGTCCTTACAAGTACTCCTCCCCCCAGACAGCGGGCATCGGAGATGATTGATGCGATTAATCCCTATATCGTGGAGGGCAACGTAATTCCCCTTTGGTGCTTGAGCGGAGGGGAAGGTTGCTCTGCTTCGGAGGAATCGTTTTCCCCTGTCGTTGCCTGGTTTTCTCCCGGCTGGTGGATGATTTGTTATGAGGTGGAATCCTGGGTCTACCAGGGCCCACGGTGATCTTCTTGTTGCTTTCAAGGTACACTGGTTTTAATCAGTCGATCGTCCCCCTATCTTCTTGTCCGTGGATGTTTAAGAGGAAAGATTTTGCTGTTCTGACAACCTCATAAGGGCCGCGATAAGGTCTAGTCAGGGGTTGGTGGTGAGCATCGACCCGGATGAAGACATAGTCGCAGTCATCTAGGTTCTTGGGCGTGAAGTGTCTGGTCCTGTTCTCATATGTTTTCAGACATGGTCTGAATTTCGAGGCAATTTCTCTCAGATGATCCAGCTTGGTGTCGTCGGTAGTTGCCGGAAAGAACTTGCCAGGGACTGTGAGTGCCTCGCTGTAGACCTTCCCCACAGGAGAAGGTTTCACCGTCTACCCTGGGAGCGGTGCGAAGGCCAAGGAGGACCCACAGGAGTTGCGCTTTCTAATATTCGTCCGTAAATCTCGCCATCAAGGCTGCCTTGTGTGTGCGATGAGCTCTCTCGACCATGCAGTTCGCTGCAGAGTTGTATGCAGTTGTGCTGTGGAGTGTCGTTCCCAACAGGTTTGCCAGAGAGAGCCAGATTTCTGACAAGAAAGTGGAACCTCAGTCCGTCGTGATATCATCGGGAACAATGAAGTGGCTGATCCAGCTCGACAGGAGATCTTCAGCGCAGGCATGGGTGGTTGCTTCAGACATCGGAGTTCCTTCTAACCATCTAGTGGAGCGGTCGACAATCGTCAGGAGGTATCTTGCAGAACCTGAAGGCGGCAGAGGTCCCATGACGTCCAAGTGGATGTGCCCAAATTGTCTCTTGGGTTGGGGAAAATCGCCGACTCCCGACTCAGTATGGTGGTTGACCTTACTCGTCTGGCAGTTAAAGCAGGTTCTCGCCCACTCACGGACGTCTTTCTTGATTCCTAGCCAGATGAATTTCTCGGATAAAAGACGGGCTGTAGTGCGACCTGAGGGGTGTGATAATCCGTGGATGACATCGAAAATCTTCCTTTTACAGGAGACGGGAATCCATGGGCATGCTGGTGTTGCAAAGGATGGTTTACCCATCCGGTCAGAGGGGAATGTCCTTCATCTGTAGCGTTGATGCTGTCCTACGATAGTCTTGGGCCTCTGGGTCGTTCTGCTGTTCTACGGCGAGGTTTGCATAGTCAATACCTGGAGAGGGCATCGGCGATGGGTTCTTCTTACCTGGTACGTAGCTGATAGTGCAGATGAATTCTGCTATCTGAATTCTGCGATGGCTGCCAGGTGTCATTGTTGGCGAGAGGACCACGAGTCTGAAGACTTCGTGAAAGCGTGGATCAGGGGCTGGTGGTCCGTGGAGGGGGTCCCTTTGGGCATGTATCTGTAGTCGCAGATGGCGAGGAGCTCCCTGTCGAACGTGCTGTACCTGGTTTCCATACGGGTTTGAGTTTCTTGCTGAAGAAGGCCAAGTGCTGCGGGTAACCGTTGACGATCTGTTCAAGGACAGCACTGCAGGCGACGTTGCTGGCGTCGGTGGTCAACTTCAAGGGGGCACTGTCGTCATGATACACCAGGCTGGTGGCTTCGGCGAGGGCTGCCTTCGTCCTGTCGAAGGCACGTTGCTGCAGGGGACCCCAGACGAGCTTCTTGGCTTTTCCCTTCAGGACGTCGTTGAGGGGAGTCAGGATGTGGGCGATGTTGGGGATGAAGCGACGGTAGTAGTTTACCATCCCTAATAACTCCTGAAGGTGCTGGATGGTCGTTGGGGTTGGGAAGGTTTTCACGGGGTCCACCTTGGGCGATGTGGGCTTTACGGCCGCTACGGATATTTGATGTCCAAGGAAGTCCACCTTCTCGGAGCCGAATGTGCACTTGTCAAAGCACATGATCAAACCATTTTCCTGAAGGCTTTTCAGCACGGTGCGGATGTGTCTCCAGTGTTCCTTTTTCCTCCTGGAGAAGATTAAGATGCCGTCCACGTAGCAGACACAAAACGGCAGGTCCCCCAGGATGCTATCCATGAGTCATTGAAACGTGGCCCCTATGTTGCGTAAGCTGAAGGTTGAATATGAGAAGGTGTAGGAGCCGAACGGCGTTATAATGGCGGTTATAGGCACGTCCTCTGGGAACACAGGAACCTGAAACTATGATTTAAGAAGGTCCATTTTAGTAAAACTTGACTTGAACTATTATATTTGAATAAACCTTAACCTAAGAAAAGAAATAATGAAATGAAAATTATACAAATGCTTGAAATAATTCTGAATGATACAATGTTCACGTTTGACACTTAATGAATAATAGATAAGCAGAGCACTTAACAAAAATCTATACTTCCTTCTGGGTCGTTTACAAAAAACGTTATATAAAATCACCTTTCAATCTTGCCTAATTTTTTGATACACAATTTGCTTTGGGGCACAGAGTCACTGATGTGATGAACACTTAAAAACAAAACACTGGGTTATGGGCGTGAATGAGAGAGGGCGAGGGGAAGGAGGCTATCATTTGGCTGCAGTTTTAACTCGATTTCTATGTCTCTCTGTCTCTGACGGTAACCTAACCTTGGTCACCTTTATATATCAAATCTAAATGCTTCCAGAACCTTCCAGGATCAAAGTCTGGTAGCCTGGGACAGTGCCCAAGGGTTAAAGTTTCCAGCTAGATAAAAATGCCATGAGGCGAATCAGGGGGATTTCAGGCAACTCTCAGATACACATCAACACACCTGCGAGATGACTATCCCTGCTAGCTCCGCCTACCTATTGTCCCCAAAATAAAATAAAAAGTTAACATCCTGTCACCGGGTATTCATGAATTTTCGAAAGCACATGTCACTGATCCTTCTCTCTCTAACATGACGCAATATTTCATAAGATATAAAAGAACTTTACCTAAGCCCTTGTACTTATCTCGCACAAATCCTACAATATTTCTAAATATACTACATAAGGCTTCGTAGCAAACATACGTGAAATAAAAAGTTAAGTCTTAAAAAATACGTAAATTCACATATATTAACTTGAATAAAAAGGTATAAGGAAAATCGCGACGAAAGTCTTACTTAACTTACATAAAATACTTATATCTACGTAAGAGGGGCTCATTTTACAGGCTGGGTATCATCTCTTCAAAGCACAAGGGAAAACAATATATGAAATATAAAAGTATCAATAAATCATTGTATTTACTCTACACTAGACCAGCTTCATAAGAATATATATATATATATATATATATACATACATATATATATATATATATATATGGATAAATATCAACAAAACATCGTGTTCAAATAGAAATAAATTTCTACCTCATACTTGGGATCGAACGCTAGCCCCTTCTAATGAAAGGCCAGGTCGAAACCAACCATGCCACGAGAGACCATAAAAGAAATCGGAACTTGACGCTACCTAGCTGTCCGAGGATTTACCTGGTGAGACATCAGTCTCTTACCAGCAAGTTTTACCCGATTTCCTGGCCCACCACGTGACACAATTGGTAGTAATTCATTCAAATTACCCCTAATGAGTCAATATGGATAGATATCAACACAACATAGTGTTCAAATAGAAATAAATTTCTACCTCATACTTGGGATCGAACGCTAGCCCCTTCTAATGAAAGGCCAGGTCGAAACCAACCATGCCACGATAGACCATAAAAGAAATCGGAACCTGACGCTACCTAGCTGATCGAGGATTTACCTGGCGAGACATCAGTCTCTTACCAGCGAGTTTTACCCGATTTCCCGGCCCACCACGTGACACAATTGGTAGTAATTCATTCAAATTACCCCTAATGAGTCAATATGGATAAATATCAACACAACATCGTGTTCAAATAGAAACAAATTTCTACCTCATACTTGGGATCGAACGCTAGCCCCTTCTAATGAAAGGCCAGATCGAAACCAACCATGCCACGAGAGACCATAAAAGAAATCGGAACCTGACGCTACCTAGCTGTCCGAGGATTTACCTGGCGAGACATCAGTCTCTTACCAGCGAGTTTTACCCGATTTCCCGGCCCACCACGTGACACAATTGGTAGTAATTCATTCAAATTACCCCTAATGAGTCAATATGGATAAATATCAACACAACATCGTGTTCAAATAGATATAAATGGTTGAGAGAGCTCATCGCACACTCAAGGCAGTCCTGATGGCAAGATGTACGGACGAACATTAGAAAGTGCAACAACCGTGGGTCCTCCTTAGCCTTCACACCGCTCTCAGGGCAGACGGCGAACCTAGGAGGTCTACGGCAATGCACATACAGTACCTGGCAAATTCTTCCCTGCAACTACCGACGACACCAAGCTGGATCACCTGAAAGAAATCGCAGGGAAATTCAGACCATGCCTGAAAATGTACGAGGACAGGACCAGACACTTCATGCCCAAGAACCTAGACGACTGAGACTACATCTTCATCCGGACCGATGCTCACCGCTAACCCCTGAATAGACCTCATCGCGGCTCTTACGAAGTTGTCAGAAGAACAGCCAAATCTTTCCTCCTGAACGTCCACGGTCAAGAAGATTGGGTGACGATCGACTGATTAAAACCAGCAACAAGAATATCACCGCGGGCCCTGGTAGACCCAGGATTCCACCTCAGAACAAATCATCCACCAGACGGGAGAAAACCACGCGACAATGGGAGAAAACGATTCCTCCAAATCAGAGCAACCTGCCCCTCTGCAAAAATCACCAGAGGGGAATTACGTCGCCCTCCACGATACAGGGATTAATCGCATTAACCATCTACGATGCCCGCTGTCCTGGGGGGAGGGGAGTACTTGTAAGGACATCGTCTTACCTGATGTGTTTCCTCCCCCTGGATTCTTTTCTGTATGTTGTAATTTAATTATTTATTCCACACAGTGGATTTTTTTTATAACATTGTTGCGCTCTTTTAGAGCTTTATATCCATGTATAATAATGTGTATTTCATTAGGCTACCACCTTGGTATTTTATATTTATATTTGAATCAAAACACAAATGATTGTGGTAGTTGGAAATGTTTCCCTCCCGGGCTATATATCCGTCCGCACTCTATAATATAGTGACCGTTGCATGTTCAGTAAATTGTTAGTCTCTCTCTGCTCGTCTTGTTGTCTTCACAATATATATATATATATATATACACACATATATATATATATATATATATAATATATATAATATATATATATAATATATATAATATATATATATATATATATGTGTGTGTGTGTGTGTGTGTGTGTATATATATATATATATATGTGTGTGTGTGTGTGTGTATATATACGCACGCACTGAAACCGATGTAGGCTATATATGAGTAGTAGAAGTTGTGCCTCAGTTGCTCACTTTTAGGGGGGCCATTGTCACTTTTGTTAACCTTGTCACGTTTGCTCACCTTGTCACGTTTGCTAACCTTGTAACGTTTGCTCAGTTCGTCAGGTTTGCTCAGTTATGGGTCTGCCTCAGCAACTCAGTTTGGGGATTTTAACGTGAGGTTATGTTTACCAACAACCCCCTCCTCCCCCTCCAGCGGGTTGAGAGGATACGTTTGCAGTACGTGGTCACTGAGTATGTACTGGCCTGCGGGTCACTGGACTCGTTTGCGAATTCAGTTCAAAGTTTGGGGATAAATATAGGATTTGATAATTTTTTTTCCATCATAAGACACGCACTTGTGTGCAAACGTGATGCAATCGAGGAGTTCACATGCGGCCATTCTCTCTCTCTCTCTCTCTCTCTCTCTCTCTCTCTCTCTCTCTCTCTCTGGGAGAGCTGTTACAATGGCTCATTTACATTCCTGGGCCTACGAGAAATTGTCCACACACACAAGCCTTTCCCATTTAAAGTACTCATCTTTCAGTCCATTTGTTTTAAGGCCTTTTGCTTTCCCTTTACATTAAGATATAGGGATAATAAAAAAAACATCTGTGAGAGCTGGCTGATTTGGTTACAGATTCCTTCCAATGTAAAGTAGTCATCTCTCTGTCCATTTGTTTTAAGCCCTTTCGCTTACATTAACATATATGGATAATAAAAAACGTATTACAGCTTAGTTTCTTTTATTATACGAAGCATACATTCAAAATAACATTACGTGAATAGTGACATAGCATTTAGTGGGAAAAAATCTTACACTTAAAACATTCATTTGAAACGCTAACATTTTGCACACTTAAAAGCGGAAGGAAAACCTTTTTAATTACGTTTCTTTAGTACTTGGCAAATCTTCATTGAAAATTCAGGTTTTGTATATTTCTAGATGTACATACACCGTCTTGAATTTAAATGCAGAAGATAATGTTTGCTACAGGACTTTTCTGATGCGATGGTAGGGTATTCACAATAAGTATGATGGGCTTTGTCTTTATCAAGGGTATCTTGAAGCCGACCAAATGGTCACTGGGTACACATCCGTAAAAATGTGCCTCACGCCCTAACCTTTTCTCCAGAGCATATTCAATGCCTGAAGTATTCATTTTTATATGTTACCCCCTCCACTTCCGAACTTCTACTGTCATTTCAACTCTGTCCCTTGGAATATACCTATTTTTGTTATTATTTTACCTTAGGTCAATTTATAATGAAGTAAGGGATAATAGAAACATAACATTTCTTAGATTTTTATTAAGGAAACCATACATTTCAATTCATAGAATACATACATTTAAAACATTACAAATAATTTTTATTCATTAAACAGTAACAAAATCATTGTCGATTTGGGTAACAAACTTTAATTGCGATATTTTACCGAGCTTTCTAAATGGCGTTTCCAATGCCGAGCGTAGAGTGTCGCGGTTTTTCGACAGCTTTCTGGACTTCTTCTCGTTCTCCATTTCTTCGAGCTCACAGGCGATGGCAACCACCTGGGAATCAGTGGGAATTGACCATCCATCTACCATCACCCCTGGTTGGGTTAGTAACGATTCGGACAGGTAAGTTTCATCTGCTGCTGTTGTAGGTATAAGGAAGACCCCCTCCATGGGGTTGTGGTCTTCTTTTTTGGGGCACATCTCCATCATTTGTTTCTGCACACTTTCGAATGCAGCCACCTGTTCTGCAACTCCCCGCAGACCCTTTCTTATATCATACTGGACGTTGATAGCTTTCATAAGCAGGGGGCACGTTTCAGGCTGCGGCCCGCCCCCTGCTTTCATAAATTCAATCACAAGCTGCCGATTCATCTTCTCAATGGCTTCCACCGTCTTCCAAAGGTATTCGTGAAATTTACAACGGAATTCTGCGTAATATTGCTGCGACTTACGGATTTGACCTTCATCTAAGAGGAGGGGACCTCCCAAGATGTTTGGAAGAAGTACTTTGATAATTATTGCATCCAAGATAATTATGGCACACACACACACACACACACACACACATCCAAAATAATTATTGCCACACACAAACACACACATACACTACGTTTTATTTCACAAAAATTATTTGCGCCTCTATAAGTAGTATATTAACTTCAGTTCTACCAAAAATACAAGGACATACTCTCAGAAAGATCGGGCAATTCCTCCCCCAAGAGGTGTGCGTCGTTGTATCTAGACATGGTCTATCTCCTGCTACGTGGTCTTCATGCAAATATCCAAGACCTTGCAGTTGTGTCCAGGCAGTATGATATTCTTTTGTGCTCAGAAACTTTGGTTTCTAATATGAGACGCTCATTTGAGCTCCTTATAACTGGTTTTAAGAAGCCAATAACGTTGAAACATGATGCCATCCCAAGGGCTAGGGGAATGGCGGTGTATATTAGGACCGAGTACCCTGCTTCTCATAAGTCCTGCTATCAATGTGGATGTCATGAGATTCAGGTAATAAAAGGTTGTGGCTGGCATAACAACTTTTATTTGTGTTCGATCTACCGGAATCCAGACATGGATGATTCTATCTTCAATTGTCTTCTTACCATTATGGCTAAGATACAAGAAGATGATAAAAAGGCTTCTTTTGTCTTTGTTGGTGATTTTAATGCTCACCATAGGGAGTGGTTAAGTTCTATCTCTCCTACCGATTGCCATGGCTTAAGAGCTTTAGACTTTGCCTCTGAATCAAGCTGTGAGCATATCATAAATAAAGCTACTCACAGATCTGGTAATTGCTTGGACCTCGTATACACTGACTCCCCTGGCGTTATAACTGGTAAGGTTGGTTCTCCAGTCGGGACATCTGATCATGCCTTGATTTCATTAGTAGTGAAGACTGAGCAACCTGTCCTTGATATATCATACTCTTGTAAAATTTATATGAAATCCCAAGCAGACTGGAATGGGATATTGCATGATCTTTTGTGCTTGAATTGGTCACAACTATATAGTAGTGTAGATCCTGTTGTCCCTTTGAATGAAAATCTAGTCAACATAATTGATAAGCGTATCCCTTCTCGTGTGCTAAGGTACCGAGTGAAGGACAAACCGTGGTTCAATGATAATTGTAGACGTGCTTATTTGGAAAAGCAGGAGGCCTATCATCTTTGGAAGGGTAACAGGTCAGATTTGACCTGAAACAACTATACTCAGCTTCGAACTTTTGCTCAGAGAGTTTATGCCTCAACTGAAAAGGAGTACAATTTAACCATAAAAGAAACCCTTTCTGGTACAACTCAGGAACTTGAGTGGTCTACCCTTAAATGTGCACTCTTTGGTGTAGATGCAACAGTTCCTCCTTTACTTAAACCAGATGGCTCAGTCCCTCACTGTCCAAAGGAAAAGGCAACCCTTTTGGCTGATGTTTTTGACAGTAAATAGAGTAATGAAAAACTTCCTCATTCCTGTTTTCCTGAGGCTAAACTAACTAGTTTAGCTTTTCGATCTCGTGAGATTAAAGCTCTGTTGATGGACCTTGATGCTTATTGAGGTGTAGACCCAAATGGTATTTTTCCTTTGTTTTTTATAAAGACAGCAGATTTCTTAGCTCCAAAGTTATCTGTTATTTTGCACAAGTTAGCAAGAAGAGGAGCTTTTAGCACTTGTTGGAGAATTGGTAATGTTACTCCTCTATGTAAATGTGTTTGTGGTAGCTCAAGTCCCACTGATTACTGCCCAATTTCCCTAACTCCCATATTATCTAAAGTTTCGGAGCATCTTCTGGCAAAACGTCTTAATAGGTTTGCTGAAGGTAATCATCTACTCCCTAGTTTGCAATTTGGTTTTCGTAAAGGCCTTGGAGCATATGATGCCCTTCTTACAATCTCCAATGCTGTACAGAAATCCCTTGATTGTGGTCAGGAAGTTCGTATGATTGGCCTTGATTTTAGTGCTGTCTTTGACCGTGTTTATCATGAGGCCCTTGTTTTCAAACTTAAACAGTTGGGAGTGGGTGGGTCGTTTGTTAGCATTATTATTGATTTTTCAAGTAATAGATCTCAAAGAGTTGTTGTTGATGGGCACCATAGTGAGTATAGGAATGTGATATCCGGTGTTCCACAGGGTAGTGTTCTTGGCCCATTACTTTTCATACTATATACACATGGCATGTGGTTTGGCCTAGAAAATAAACTTGTTGCATATGCAGATGATGCTACTCTTTTTGCATCAACTCCATCCCCTGAATGTAGATCTGGGGTTGGTGAATCCCTAAATAGAGATTTATCTAAAATTAGTGCATGGTGCAAATTATGGGGTATGAAGTTGAATCCTAACAAATCTCAAAGTATGATTGTAAGTAGGTCAAGGACGGTGGCTCCTCAACACCCGGTTCTCAGTATTGATAATGTTTCTTTAAATTTGTATGACTTTTGAAATTTTAGGTGTGATTCTCGACAGCAAATTTACTTTTGAGAAACACATTAGGTTTGTGGCTTCTTCAATTGCACACAAAATTGGCTTATTGAGAAAGTCTTACAAGATTTTCGGTGATCAATCTATTCTGAAGAAGTGTTTTAATTCTTTCATTCTACCTTGTTTTGAGTATTGTTCTCCTGTCTGGTGTTCAGCTGGTGATTCTCCTCTTAATTTGTTGGACAGAAACTTACGGTCTATTAAATTTCTTATTCCTGATCTAGATATTAATCTTTGGCACCGTCGTTCAATTAGTTCATTATGCATGTTGCATAAGATTTTTCATAACTCTGACCATCCTTTACATTTAGATCTTCGTGGACAATTCCATCCTGTTCGTAATACTAGGCAGGCAGTTAATTCTAATAGCCAGGCCTTTTCCATCATGAGGCTTAATACTACACAGTATTCTAGAAGTTTTATTCCAGCTGTTACCAAGTTATGGAATGATCTTCCTAATCGGGTAGTTGAATCAGTAGAACTTCAAAAGTTCAAAGTTGGAGCAAATGTTTTTATGTTGACCAGACTGACATGAGTTTTTTATATGACATATCTGTTTTTGATATTGTTAATAGTTTATATAGGACATATCTGTTTTGACGCTGTTACTGTTTTTTTAGAATGATATATTGTTATATTGTTAATTTATTCTCATCATTTATTTATTTCCTTATTTCCTTTCCTCACTGAGCTATTTTTCCCTGTTGGAGCCCTTGGGCTTATAGCATTTTGCTTTTCCAACCAGGGTTGCAGCTTGGCTAGTAATAATAATAATAATAATAATAATAATAATAATATGTTATGATTTAAAATATGCCTCGGAGGAGGGTATATATACAGTATCTACTAGGTCAAACACGCACACGTACACACACCTAGGCCTAACTTAGGCCACGCCTCCCGTTGACAAAACGATTTGCAACATCGCGCGGGTAGCCCGTAATTGAACACACACTCTCTTACAAACTGGCCCATCCTCTAGCAACATGGAAAATGCTCGAGGAGGTAAATATAAATCCACAGTGAAAGTTCAGATAGTTTATATTGGAGATTATTTGTTCATGAAAGTGACTGCGATTGTGCTATGAAATTTCAGTCTGTTTACTACACCGAATATTACATTGTAATAAGCGTCTGTGTACGCATCACTTTTCAGGTGGGAAGGATCGGAAAAGGAAACACGAAGATAGTGAAACACACCTTCCTCTCAAAAAAAGAAAAGGACAACTAGCCAGTAAGTATTACTTAATAAAAACAATGTGCTATGAGGTGTTAATATCTTTCGATTTGGACGTAGAAAGGATTTTTAATTCGACTTTAGAACTTCAAGTAAATTAAAAACTTATTTTCTTTTATTGCCAACCAGACATTAATATACACAACGTAATGTGAGGTGTTAATATTTTTCGATTTGGACGCAGAAAGGATTTTTAATTCGACTTTAGAACTTCAAATAAATTGAAAACCTATTTTCTCTTATTGCCAACCAGGCATTAATATACACAACGTAATGTGAGGTGTTAATATCTTTAGAGTTGGACGTAGAAAGGATTTTTAATTCGACTTTAGAACTTCAAGTAAATTAAAAACCGTATTATATCTTATTGCAGTGCTATCAATCAGACATAAATTACTCGAAGAACCCCCATCTCAGGGGATTGCTTCAACATCCACTGCATACTTGCCCCTAGATTCGGACACCCCAGGGACGAGCACCCCTCTAACAAACAGTCGCAAATTACTCGAAGAACTCCAGCCTCAGGGGATTGCTTCAACAGCCACTGCAAGCAACCCCCCAGATTTACATACAGTAACAGCAGGGACGATGCCCACTTCAGGACGGATGTTGAAGTTCGTTAGAAGAAAGACAGCCTTCGACAAGTTCTACATGCAAGAGGAATACAGACTTCCCTCGGTGAGCGATCCACTGTTATTTGTAATTTATGGTCGCAATGATATACGGGGCTGTTTAGAACGGTATTTTAAAAACAAAAATATTTCTGCTAAGATCGCTGGTCTTTTGACCTCAATAATGAAACAACACTCGTTTTTAACGAAGGAACAAACGGAAAATACGCTTATGGAGCTGTGGCTCCCGGCCACAGTTATCAATGTTGGTGAAATTGACGACCTCCTAAATGAATGGGAGGATGCGGTAAATTCTAAGTTCTCTCGATCAGTCAATGAATTAATGGGGAGCGGATGGATAGTGGAAGGCATTGACAACTTCAAACTTTTTTACCACCACCAGGCGGTAATGGCTGGGTTGGGCGCTCCCCTTTACCCTAAAAATGATGTCCATGGTGGGGTTTTCGTCTTTATTCTCTCGGGAATTGGGAATTCCTGTTTTATTCAGTCTCTGGCTGCCTATAGAATGTCTAAACAAACCCTAAATCCTCGTTGGCCCAATATTGCTCGATCTGTAAATAGTATCCACAGTTGCATGCAATATGTTAACTTCCATAAGATTGCCATGCCTATTCAGTGGGAGGACATTTCACGCCTCGAGTTAATGAATCAACTTTCTAATTACATATATGAAATGGAAAGAGGGAGCGATGGGAAGTATATCATTCAATTGGCAAGGCGTGGAACGAAAAAATTCCCAACTATTGTCCCCCTCCTACTAATGGGTGGTGACCATATTTGTCTCATTAAAGATTTTCACCATTTTGTGAAAAATTTTGCTAGGGCAAATCCTTCTAACCCCCTTTATTTCTGCCATAACTGCCTGTCACAGCAAGCAACAACCGACCGGCAAAATTAGCATGAAGCTACCTGCGACTTGTCAGTGGAGCTGAATTTTCCCCCTCGTGGGAGCACAGTAAGATTTAGAAACCCCCATAAGACGCAAAAGTTTTCTTATATTTGCGTCTTTGACTTAGAATCTGCTTTGAAGAAATCCCCTGGGGCTTATGGTGTGGAGACCATACACGAATCAATAGCTTATTACTATATCATTATCGATGGCAAAGGAAAAATAGCTGCCTCCAGCTATTATTTATGGAATGATTGTGTCGATAACTTTCTGTCAGATCTTAGTGATTGTTGGGCGGCGATAAGATTGCAGTGGAAAACATTCCCCATTGATATGTCAGCCGAGGATGAAAGAACTTTCCAACAGCAGACTGTATGCCAGCTGTGTAAGATATCGTTCAAACACGACCACGACAAGCACAGACACCATGACCACGCCAAACCCAAGAATAACTTTATTGGAGCTTACTGTGCGCGTTGTAATTCAGCGTGTCGCGAACTTGAAACTCGACTCCCCGTTTTCGCACACAATTCTAGTTACGACCTGGGTCTTATCCTTAAGGAATTGAAAACTGAAGTCAACATTACAATCATGATGAAGCAAGGGCTTAGAATTCAGCGAATGACCGCCAATAATTTAGTTTTCCTCGACTCTCTAGTCTTTTTAGGATCTTCTTTGGATAGATTAGCCTCCGAATATTTTAGGGGTGGAAGGAAGCCTGGCTTAACAGAGGACATGTTAAGCGGTAATAGGGATAGCAAACTGCGGGGTGAAGTCATTCAAGGCAAATTACCTTACTGCTATGACTATATAGACAGTCTTGCAAAACTCAAGGAAATGCATTTGCCCCCCAAATTGGCATTTTACAAGCTAAAGGTGTGTGTTATGTATCAGAGGAGGATTATAAACGGGCTCAGCGTGTTTGGGATATAAGCAAATGTAAAATGCTGAAAGATTTTCTTCTCCTTTACCACATTGTAGACACAGCTTTATTGGGGGATATTCTCATTTGGTGGCGCTTTATACTTTATGATAAGTACGGTCTTGATTTACCATACTATGTTTCACTTCCATCCTACGCCTTTGACGGCTTTCTTAAGATGAGCAAGATTGAGCTGGATCACGTCTATGATGAGGAATTATATAATCTAATCAGGCGTAATGTTAGGGGGATTTCACTTCTGTGGTGCGGCAATCATTCACTGCCAACAACCGTGAAATAAATCCATCCTTTAATCCTGATCTCCACCAAAGTTCTTACATCCTTTATTTATACTTCAACTCCCTGTATGCAACAGTTATGACTAAGAACCTTCCCACTGGTGGAATTCGTAAACTTTCCGATGAAGAAAAGGATCAGTTTTTAGGAAGGGGTATTGAAAATGCTAATACAAACGGGGATAAAAGACACTGGCTCCTTGTCACTACTAAAGCACCTTCAGAAGAAGTTGCTAGAGCCATTGATGAACGGCCGTTATGCTTATCCCAAGAGGATGTTGCTTTTAAAAATCTATCACCCTACTGTAAAAGTGTACTAGAACACGAAGAAGGACGCATGACTGTAAAGTGTAAAAAGCTTATGGCCACCCATCACAGTAAAAAAGAATATCTTATTTCCCTCCCTCTTTTACAGTTGTATATGGACTTAGGCCTAGAACTAGACGTTGTACATTCAGTCTATGAATTCAGTCAAAGTGCTTAAATGAAGGATTTTATTAAAACTAACATCGAAGCGAGGAGCGCAGTAACCTCATCAACAGAAAAAAGCCTTCAAAGCCATGAGTAACTGCGTCTTAGGGAAAACTTTACTCAACCCTTTTAAATATGCCAAAAAATGTAAAGTTGTCACTAAAGCAGCCACCTACTTAAAGGAAGCCCCGAATCCGAGACTAAAATCAACCATACATTTGTCAGAAGACAGTATTATCTGTACTTCTACATTCCCACAGGTCGCCATCAATATGCCTAATTACATAGGTTTTGGCATTCTGGAATCGGCCAAGTTTGACCTTCACGCTATTACTTCTTTTATAAGGTTCTCAAGTATAATTATGGTAATAAAGTCAAACTCCTTTACACTGATAAAGATAGTTTCATTTTTGCTCTGGAAGTTGACAATCTTAATTCGGAGTTAGCGCAAGAATCCTTGAAATCTTATATGGATTTTTCCAACTTCGACATTGATCACCCACTTTTTAGTAATGAGAGAAAAGGGGAGCTGGGGCTTTTAAAATCAGAAACAGGGAGTAATCTTATAACTGAGGTGAAAGCGTTGAAACCTAAAATGTATTCCATGCTAGTTAAGAAACAAGGTCACATTAATCATGCGAAAGGCATACCAGGTCACATACATGCTTCTATAAAGCACGAACAGTATTCCCAAATCCTGGAAGATCATCGTGTCAACTATCTCACTGTACGGACAATTAGAAATCTGAGAGTACAGATGAGTACCACTAGAGTAAAAAAGAAGTGTCTCTCGGCTTTTGATTTGAAACATTTATATTTGAGTCCATACAATTCTTACGCACACGGCCATCCCGATATTGAAGGGGGAGATGAGGAAGTTGCGAGTGAAGCTCGAATCAACAACCCCCTCCCCAAATTACCGAATCCACCTTCAGAGCCAATCCCTCATGTTTCTGAAAATTTATGGAAAAAGAGAGAAGAAAAGGTTACAGTCGATTTTCCACCCACCGATAATGGAATGGCAGAAAACGGGGAGGAGTGAATACAAAACTTTACTGCGAATAATTACAGTGTTTGGTTTTCCCCATGTATTGTTTTGCTAGAGAAAATAAAAGGTTGATGCTTTCCATTAAAGGTTTTATTTATTCTGTGGTACTTATATGGTAACATTTTTATGGAGCCATTCAGTTTGCTAGAGGTTTAGTTAAAATGTACAAGAGCTTTAAGTTAAAGCTACAGATTTGGACCTTTTTAGAGAGCCAGCACGTATCATTGTGTCTGGTTTCTCCAACTCGGGTAAATCCTACCTCAGATAAATTAATAGTAAAATATGAAAGTAAGTTTACGCACATTACTATGTGCGGCGTGGATCAACATACTTTGAAATCGCATCCAGTAATAGTACCAAAACTCTCTTTCTTTGCAAATATCGTATTCTATTTTATATATCCTCGATGATATATTTCTCGAGGCTGTACAGGACAAAATTGTTGTGAATGACTTTACTAAAGGGCGTCATAAAAACATCTCGGCTATATTTATTACGCAAAATATATTTTACAGTGGAAAATACACTAGAAATATAAGTATAAACTCCTCCCATATGCTATTGCTGAGAACAAGGGATATATCGCAAGTCGAGTTAATAGGAAGGCAAATATTTGGTTCTCCTTTATCAAAGAAATTTGTGAATATTTATAAAGAGGCGGTTATGTCTAAACCTTTTTCCCATTTGCTGGTTGATTTAAGTTTAATTACTCCTAGCAAACTTCAGTTGAGGACAAATATAGTGGGGAGTTCCTTGTGCGAGGTTGTTTTTGGAGAATGGGAGACATAAAGAGAAAGATTTTAGGAACAGTATATGAAAACTATTCCCACCCATCAAGTTTGGGAGGTATTAATTCCATTTACAGAGCCGTCGGGGCTTTAGACTCGCAAATTACCATAAATGACGTAAAAGACTATTTGACCACGAAAGATGCCCATACTCTGCATACACTTACAAGAAAAAAATTCCCCAGACGTCAAATGGTGTCTCCAGCTCCAAAAGTTATCATCAGCTGCGATCTCGCCAATATGCAAGATAAACTACCTTCTGATTTGCATAGATATTTTCTCCCTTTACCTCAAGATCGTTCCTCTTAGAAATAAGAAGGCCCAGACTCTGTTTATAGGCCTAAAAGCAATCCTTTCTCTACCTCAATTTCAGGGTGTTAGTCGGCTTCTTACCGATAGGGGATCAGAAATTTATAACAAACTTACGATCAAGTACCTAAAAGAAGGAAATATAAAACTCTACAGTATTTCCTCGTATGAAATCAAAGCAGCCCTTGCCGAACATGTTATTTGTACTCTAAAGTAAAAGATATATAAACATTTAACTCTGAGAAATACTCTCGCATATCTTGATGTCCTCCCTGAACTCGTAAAAAACTATAATAGGTCCCCACACAGAGGGTGGGAGGGGAAGTGTCCCCCCTCGAAGTTCATGGATATACGAACCCGGAAATCGTTAAGCGACAATTTCGGCGAATGTATAAATCAAGCATCTTTACATCGAAACACAATAGTAAGACGTTAGCAGTAGGACAGACAGTGCGCATTGCAAGTGGGCTCCGTCGGTCTGTATTCCATCGTGGGTATAAAATTCAAAATACATTAGAAATATACAAAATTCGGAGCGTGGACCGGAGACAGGCTCCTTTGACTTATTATCTGGAGGATCTCGCTGGTGAAAAAATTGAGGGTATTTCTTATAAATTGAAACTAATGCCCACAGACATACCAGAAACTTTCTCTATTGACATTATCATAAAGAAAGTTACGAAGGGTAAAGTCAAGTATCTCGTGTTGTGGAGGGGTCACCCCCCGAGATTTAACTCGTGGGTAGATAGTAAAGATGTTGAAAGGCTGTTGGGGCAAACTTAGAAATGAAATCACACATACACAAACAGGGGGATTCTCTTCTCTTCTTAAATAACCTCTCCCAGAAAAAAAGGGCTGAATTAATTCCTTTGCTACAGAGAACGCATCTCGAATGTTTATCAGAGATCTTCGCTAACGTTTTGAAGGAAAATCTAACTCACGATAGTAAAGCAATCGAAAAGGTAAAAAAATATAGGAGTGAAATAAGGACGGTAGCTCGGAAAAAGACACCGCTTAAAGAGAAAAGAAAAATCTTATCATCGCACAGAGGAGGTGCCATACTTTCAGTCCTTCTTCCTCTCGCAGCAAGCCTAATTGGGGGTTTATTAGGGAAATGAGAGAATACTGTCTGGTACCGGGAAAGACGGTAGAAGGCTCTAATTACCACCAAGATGCCAAAGAAATAATTGTTCAAAACACTAGACAAAATGTAGAAGAAAATGGAAGGGGGGATAAGCAGCAGGGTGGAGGGAGCGATAGAGATTTGCTCCAAAATTTAGTCAAAATTATACAAACGATCAAGTGTCAGTTGGAAAATGAACCAAAGAAAAGGAAGCGAAACGAACTGGGCGAGAAAGGCGCGCGTGATCCTCTCCCCTTCCCCATGCCACGGGCTTACTCAAATCCCCCTTTGGAGAATATAATTAACGTAAAATTACCCACCACCAGCATAACGTACGCCCTCGTTTTCCTTAAATTCTTCGAAGGCTGGGACGATGTCGAGTGGGATGATAGAGGGAACTTGAGGAAACCCATCTACCGTTTAAATTTAGTAGACGTGCTTAAGAAATTAATTTAGCAAACAGAAGAGGACGTGCCTTTTTATAAAACCCTACTAGATACAGTGGGAGTTCCTATACTTATATAAAGAATGCAAAAGCTCGGATGCAGATGCATGGAATTAAAGGAAAAGGCGGAGAATAAGCGAGGAAAATAAAGAAAAAAAGTAAAAGGTAAACTGTGATGGGTGCCTTATTAGGAATAAATGCCCACCGGTAGGTCTACGCGAAATACATGTCTTAGCATGTCGTACTCGGAAAACGTGTAAAAAGGTTGGGGTTTAAGTACTTTAGTTGTAGTCGTAGTTAGTTTGGGTTTCATGATCAGTTTACAACACGATCCCCGCACGATGCAGTCCTCACCACTAAAACTAAGCATCACCAACTTTACGGCGCCCCTTCTAAGAAAGGGGAATGTCTGTTTGGTAGTGGGGGGCAATTCCATTGGCGTCGTATCCTTCGGACCTGCGGCGAAAATATATAAAGCCTACCCCTACAGTGATATCGTGAACTGTCGAAGAAGACTCTTTAATTTAAACCAATGCATTCACGAAGACCATCATTCCATTGGAAGTGTCATATTTACTGAAACCGCCGAGTTTTCCCACTGCAAGTTTGCCATGCGTTGCCACGTTGATAACGCAGTTTAATTACGGCTATTCATATGATAATGATGCAGATGGAAAACTTCGATCATATGTGTCTACTTCAAGGGATACACACTTTGCCACCAACTTGCAAAATGATACAACTGAGGCGCGTGTTTTTAACTTTAAGAGTTGTCTACACGAATTGGAACAATTCGCTCTGGAGAAGGGTAATGAGAGCATAAATATCTACGCCATCCCCATTGGAATTGGGAGGTCTGGTCGCGCTGATAGTGTATGGATGTTACACTATTTTCCAGATTTGGTGAACTTGGGTAAGAGGTTGGTTGGTAAAGGTAAACAGATAATTTTGCTTTCATCCGAAAAATGTCTGTTACCTCCCGAATTGGAAAACTTAGAAAAATTTTCCTTTGTTACATCTGAAGATTTTCTGGCTGGTTGTGATATTTAAATGTAATCTATTTATTTTCTTATTTGTTAAAAAAGAATCTACTTTATCCAAATAAATTTGCTCATATGCTAAAAAAAATATTTTCTGCGTAAGATCCATCCTTTTGTATTTTTTATCTTCGAGTTAAACATTCTTCTCATTCTAGGAAGGAGAATAATTAGGTAACAGTGGTGATATTTAAATGTACTTGTTTTCTCATTTTATTCATGTAAATTTGTTCATAGGTTAAGAAAAAAAAAGAAAAAAAAATACTGTGTAAGGTCCACCCTTTTGTATTTTTATCTTCGAGTTAAACGTTCTTCTCATTCTGGGAAGGAGAATAATTATGTAATAGAGGTGGTATTTAAATGTACTTATTTTTTCATTTTTATTCATGTAAATTTGCTCATATGTTAAGAACAAAAAAATTACTGTGTAAGGTCCACCCTTTTGTATTTTTATCTTCGAGTTAAATGTTCTTCTCATTTTATGAATAAGAATAATTATGTAATAGAAGCTTCTTTAATAAAAAAATAAAAAAATCTTACGTTAATTTGGTTTAAATATCCCCGTCTCATCTTAACTACTTCAGTTGGTCGCTATGGCTGGAGAAAGTCATATAGTAACACTGACATCTCTGGGTAGTAGGGATATACTACCTAAAAATAATGGGGGCAGCTTTACAAACAAGCTACAAAATAGTATAAAATTAGATCATAATTTGGAGCATGAAGTAGCCCTTGTCAATATCCATTACCCTAATGAAATTTATGGGCTTGTTAGTGGTGAACACGATTCAGTGATAGAAATAATTATTACAAAAGTGCAAATATCCGAAGGTGGGAAACCCACCGTAACTTCAGCTACTGAGGAAATTTACAAACCTGGAATAAGTATTTTATCCACTGATGCTTGGTATATGGTCTCCAGCATTAACAAAGATTTAACATACGCTTTGAGGAAGATCCTCCCACTCGGATTTTATCAAGAAAATATACCCACAGCGCGTCTTTAGGAATATGACTATCAAAGAAAGAGGGTGCTATTAAAGTTTACAAAGAGACAGGAAACTGAAGAGGCAATTTATTGAAAAGGACCTATTCACGCCATCAAATTAAAATTTGGGAAAAGAATAGGAGCTACATTAAGATTCAATTCAGACAAACCTTATCAAATTTTTGAAACAAATCCAGGTAATCTTCTAATCAACACTCATAATTTGCTCACACCTTTTCCCTCTTCCCCCACATCGGGGGTGGAATTTGTCCTTGTTTATTCGGATATTGTTGAAAGATCCTATTTTCGGAGTAAAAAAAGTTAATATAATATGAGTATTACCCTTTAGGGACAAAGGAATTGGATTCAGTATCTATTCGCCTGACCGACCAAGAAGGAAGGGAGATACACTTTCGTGAGGATACCAGCACAATATGCATCCCTCATATTAGACCAAATCAGAAAATTATATAAAAGCTGCTACATCCCACATCAAGCGTTTATTCAAGAGTATGCCACCATGGGGGTTGCCTTTCTTTCCCCGTCTCCTGAGGAGTTTAGTATCATATTCGCTAGTCCCCCCATAAAACTCTTGTGTGGAGCGGCTTTAGGGGATATTGATGTTTTGATATTGAGGTTTTGGGGATGGTGTAGATGTTGTATTTGTCAATGTTAAGGCAAAGAAAATCTTCAAGTCAAGCCAAGTTTATATTGGTGAACGGCTTGTAGAATCAAATCCCCATTTCAATTACTGGTCTTTCATAAAGTTATTACTACTGCAAAGTCTCACACCGTCAAAACAGTTGGACGGCTCGGATATGTTTTCCAAGATTACAAGGGAACATCAATTTCAAAAGTTTTACCAGACGGTTATTTTACAAAATTTAACAAATTGGAAAAGGAATGGGTTGCCAAAGGTAAAAGAGAAGGATTGCATCTTATTCATCCACTTATGCTCGATGTGGCTTCAGTAGATGAATATTTGACAGATAATATCGACGTTCGTATCAAGTTGGAATTAGCCCCAAATGAGTGGTTTATTAAACGGATTTTGAGCGAAGCGAAAAATCTATTTTTGGGTGAGATAGCCATGTCGTCCTGATGGAAGTTCCTTCATTAGTAGCTTCCTAGGTTATATGTGACTACAGTGATATATCCCAGAGAATTTACCGAAGGTATCCAGAATTCTAACTCCTGGAGCGAATATCCCTTAAAATTTTAAAAAGGGATATCGCGTAAGGATGTATTGGCACGCCTCATAGCAATCTGCACCCCAGATAGTGTTTTACGCTTCGAGGAGGTGTGGAAAAAATAAAAAGGGGTCCTCCAAAGGCCATCCCTGTTCCCGTACTACTATTGAGAGCACAAGAGCGCCACTCCCACGATAGTGGCCATTCCTTGTAGCATTGAGCATAGGCTGTTACAGATACAGTACTACGGGAGGGATACTGAAGATCTCTTCTTCAGAAGAGATGGGTGGGTCCATCAGGACGACATGGCTATCTCACCCAAAAATAGATTTTTCGCTTCGCTCAAAATCCGTTTTTTGGGCTCAAGCTATGTCGTGCTGATGGAAGCATACCAGAGCATTAATGTATCTGTGGATTTTAATCAGTGCCTTAACCTTATATCAACCTTTTCTATGGTCATGGGGACCATATGAGACCAGTGACGTTACCGTTATTTGTTATCATCACTAATCATAAACAATGTTAGTGCTTCGTGCCTCCTACAGGAAGAGTCATCTAGACAGTAGAAAAGGGATTTCAAGGTTAACATAAATAGTATGACCAAACTTAAGTACACACTGAATATACAAATAGTCTCAAGTTGTATATTTGGTAAATTAACATCAATGTCTCTTATGTCTATCATTTGATGCATACAAATATATGAAGGATGCATACTAAGTAAGTTAAAAACTCCGGCATGTATATATACAATTGTCTGGTGAAGGTGGATGCACTACATTCTAATAGACATTTATTCCTAATAAATGACTACAAGAGATGGTTAGCAAAACGAATGTAGTATGACAATGGGATTATACCTGAAACGAGTACAGAGACCGTATTTCTTTCTTGAAGGAAGAAATAATGAATGCCACTCTTAGATTGAAGAGAAATTATAAAATAATTGCTCTTCATAATTCCTGTACTGGTTACCTCTATCTGCACTGTGTACCTCGTACACCGGCACTAGTGCTATCTGTATAATTCCACACCTGGGATTTTGAACAGAGCTAGTGTTACCATGGTAACACTTAATAAAAAGAAGACATACCTAAGAATGACCTCTTCTCCCCTTAATTGACAGTCCCAGTCAATTACTGTTCATCGTAGAATAGACGGCAGGGTAAATATTCTACCTGACGTCACCACAAGCTGCTTCAGATCATGGACTTACATAGCGTAGTGTTTGTAGAGCACTCTGGACGATTCTCATCCAGAACATGTGCGAGGACATGTGAGGTCCCAAACCATTAATTGTTTATCACAGTAATTAGGGGGCAGGCTTTAATACACTGCCTGCCGCCACTACCAAGTGTTTCAATTCATGCACTTGTTTTGCATAGTGTTCGTAAAACACACTGGATGATTTCCATCTAGTGTATGAACGACGACGCTCAAAGTCCATAAACTGAAAGAAGTTCAGTGATGAAGCAATCTTTCTCGGATCATGACCTGCGGGAGTACTGTCCGGATCCGCTCTACGAATAAAGTAGGTGAGCTTCGCCCTCAGCTGATTTAGAGATAAGTTTGATCCCGAAGTTTCTCCTTTAAAGAGCTGTCCTCCCCTGAAGTCTGAAGTTCTACGAAGATAGACTTTTAGACACTCTACAGGACATAGAGAGACATCTTCCTTCAGAGGACAGATTCTCCAGGGACCCCACCTCTTAGTGGGTAGCTCGTTTTTTGCTAGAAAGGGTGGATCAAGAAAGAGATTCAGTTCTCCTAATTCCGTGAACTGAATGTGACCCTCATCTCTGGATAGGGCCACTATTTCATTAACTCTAGCCCCAGAGGCTATAGCAAATAGGAAAATAACCTTTTGGGTTAGGTCCTTAAGAGAACAATCTTCATTGTTCACAGATGAGGCATAATGTAAGACCTTGTCCAAAGACCAAGATATGGGCTTTGGTGGTACTCTGGGCCTAAGCCCAGCACATGCCTTCGGAATCTTATTAAAGATTTCATTCGCCAGATCCACTTGGAAGGCATATAGGAGAGGCCTAGTCAAAGCTGACTTGCACGTATTTATCGTATTGGCCGCCAGACCTTGACTATGAAGGTGGACAAAGAAGGACAGACAGAAGTTCATAGAAATTTCTTTCGGTCCTTTTGTTTTGACAAACGCAACCATCTTCTTCCAGGAAGACTCATATTGTCTTCTAGTAGACTTAGCCTTGTATTCTTCTAAGAATTCTATATTGCCTTCTGAGATCCCAAACCTTTTTCTAACCGCAAGAGCAAGAAATTCATGAAATGAAGGGTTTGGGTTCTCTGTGATAAACCGAAGGCAGTTGATTTCTGAACTTTCGGAAATATACCTAGGATCGGAGCTAGGACCGGCCTCATCTAGTCTATCAGCCCCATTAGAGGATCCTCATATAGGGCTATTTAGCGAGGTATGTTCTTGAAGACGCTTGAGATGAAGAGGTCGAGCTGCAGTTCTGGGACTTGTTCCCATCTGGGAGGGAATATGTCTGCGTCCATTCCAACTCTATCGCCTTGGATCGTGATAGAGTATCCACCGTCACATCGTGGATCAGTTGTAAATGAACTGGGTAACTTCACCAAGACTGTACGAGACGTTTGATTGTGACGTCTTATTATCGCTTCGGTGTACCAGATCAGTCATAGGGGGTCTGATCTGTGTGAAGGGGGCTTCACCGCTCATGAAAGGACCAGCAGAGTCCTGAGACTTTCGTGTCTTAACTTTTGTTAAAGAAGCGAATAAAGAGGGACCAATCTTGGTCTTATTTGAACTCTTCAAGCGTTTGATGCATGTTTTCTCCAGACTCTTAACACATCCTTCCGATGTGTTCTTTGCACTAGATCTGTCACTATTGCCAACTGGGGAAAGTCTAGCGCTTTTCCTTGTTGACATTTTGGGAATCTGATCGATTAGCTGAGTCTCTTGACAGACCTCGGGATCTCCTTTTAAATTCCCAAGGGAAAAGAGAGTTGATGTGACTGAGGGGTTCGATGGTTTTTTAGCCATTGAAACCCTAGAGCTGGAGAAAGTCGAGACTTCTAGAAGCATATCTTGCATCTATGATGTCCCAGGAACCGGGACATCTCTATGAAGATACTTAGGACTGTGAGTCTGATATGTATCTATTCTAGGATGAATGTTACTCTTCGTGACATGAATCCTAGATAGGAGGAAGGGGGGTGGTTGACTGGAAGGTTCCAGAGGACACCTTTCAGGCCTGACAAGACTATGAACACCCTTAATTGGAACCAGGTCCATATGTTCAGAAGGATTAACATTCAGAACTTGTAGTTTATTATGAACTTGTTGAGTGGCGACAGGTTCAGAATGACTCAGAGATTTCTTAAGTCCTTCTCGTGAACACAAAATAGCCTTCCCTGGAACTCGATGAGCCATAGCTTTCGTACTACCTGTATGCTCTATAGCTCTCAGGTATACTCCTCCAGGAGGGTTTTGAACTGTAGGAAAAGGTAAGGGGATGATAGTAGGGACATTTCTGTTTCCCATCAATGGCTCATCTTGAATAGGCTCTGGACCGAAGGATCGAAGGTCCTCCGATCATGAGGGAATGTTCCTCCTAGCCGATGCGTCTTTATGCTTCGAATAGTCAGCAGGCTTAGACTTTTGACCATCTGCCTGTAGCATCGTGGTCACTGGAATAATGGGCTGTTGTTGAGCAGCCCAGATATTTCCAGTATTTTCGATCTTCTTTTTAGGTTGGGGGCCCACAACCACAGAAGATCTTCTCTTTGAGGGAATGCCCCATTTTTGGAGAAGACTTATGTTCTCCATGGTGGCATTCTTTATTACTTCCTTAATGATCTCTTGTGGGAAGAGGTCTTTACCCCAGATGTTGGAAGATATTAGCTTCCATGTTTCGTGTTTCACTGTTGCAGCAGCGAACTCAAACTCTCTACATGCTCTCCTAGCCTTCACAAAGGCGTAAAGGTCCTTTAGCAAGGTAGCCATATGCATTTTGACTATGACTATGAGCATGTCTGGGGTGTTTTCGTAGGTTGAACGCAACTCTATGTAGTTTTGTAGAGAAAGGGATGTCGCAAGTCTCTCCTTTGACTCGTGTTCATTAAACAAGAGCAAATCGGACAATTTAGGGAGATATACATTGAATTGTCGACTTGCGACATCCTTGTCTAATTTTCCTACTGAAAATGTCAAATGGACTTCCTTCCAATCCTTTCCCTATCCGGGAAAAGCTGGTGACAAAGGCTTGCACTTATCGAGTGTGGGACATGGCTCACCCGCCTCTACAGCTTTGACAACAGAAGTAAATGCCTTCCCCATAAAGGGGAATGAGAGTGAAGTAGGAGCAAGAAAGGAAGGGTGTCTGTTATTCAGTGAGAATACCTTCGTTTCTGAATAACCCGCCCTTTTCAGACTGCCTGAGAGGATAGTCTGTGCCTTATCATGGTCAAGAATCATGACCTCCTTTGGTTTCGGTCCTTTTTCTGACTTTGGTTCGTACTTCAGACGGACCCAACAACTAGGGAAAGCATCAAAGCTTGGCCAAAATTGAATTTTGTCCAAAGGAACCACACCTATTTTCTATGAGATGTAGAGATTGCCATTTAAAATCGACATCTGCTCCGCAAACCTCCAGGGATTGGTTATAGAGCATGTTGGAAGGTCTTGATTCATGGGTCGTTTGACTGACCCGTGGGAAGCGACAAGAGAAGCTTTACGAGGCTCTATCTTGGGTTTTACTTCCTGCTTTCCGTTTTGTTTACGAAAGCTCTCTATCTGATTCTTCAGTTGGATACATAATTGTACCACATTATCCAATAGAGGGGTAGAAGATGAAGATGTTGACATCGATGGCTCTATAGCCAGCATAGGCGTAGGAAATTCCGACACAACATTTATCTCTTCTACCTTGGGGCACTTCTTGCCCTCAATCCCAAAGGTTTTCTGGCCATCAGGGGATGTAGTTGGCTCCTGAGGCACTACTATTTCCTCACTTGCCTTTGGAAATAGTAGCTTACGCATCCTATCATTAGGTAGGAAAGGTCCCGGAGAGATCTTTTGGAAGCCTCTCACCCAGTTGCGTAATTTATATTGAGCTGTATCCCTAGTCTCCGTAGACTTGGGATTTTCAAAACCTTCAGACATTAATGTCCGACATATATTGCAAACCTGTGGGTTCCAATAATGTAGGGATCCGGAAATAATATTGCAGGGGGCATGCAACCTGCAAGTATTATGACCGTAAAAGTACTTACTCTTAGCCTTGCAGAGGACTGCAGCACAAGATATCTGGTGTTCCTCCTGTAAAGAAAGGAAAACCAAATGAGTATACAAGGGATTATTTCTTTGATAATCAACATGTAAATTTCATCTACAACAGAATAGCTTAGGATAGTAAGCTATAAAGGGATAGTAGGAGATACATACTTGTGTACCCCTGTGAGCAAATGTTGTTACCTCTATTGAGTAACTCCAAGTAGAAGGACTCTTACCCCTAGGGGTAGAGAAGTATCAAATCACTGTCCCAAAATAATGTTAATACTGTGGGGTCAGGATGACTGATTCTAGATCAGACTATTGAAGAAAATATTCATTCAATATATGAGCGGCATCAGCAGAATGCTCGTACAAGGATACCCAAGGTATGTTAGAAATTACTACCGTATAATGGTACTGTAGTTTTCTAATTGCAGTAAGTCTATATTGCAATTTACTGGCTACTGTACCTTATGTATTGTAGTCTAGTCATTATGCTGCCTTCATAGCAGCATATGACAGTACGGTCCATCTAGCATGTAGCCAGCTGGACTAGGAAAAAATAAAGACATATATTTGTATATCCCACTCAGCCCATTTGCTGTAGTCTTCCTACTATATTAAAATATAGAGTTTCCTGATCAGGGAGACTCAAGGATAAAGGCTCTACCCTTTAAGGGTTAGGAGTGTATTACTCTTGCCTTGAAGTATTTAATATTGTAGGGTAATCATAAAACTGATTTTTAATCAGGATATTGAAGAAATCATATTCATTCAATATAGGATTAGGCTAAGCAAATGCCCGAGTTGGATATCCAAAATATATTGGAAATTACTACTAGTATAAGATATATAGTAGTTTTCTATCTGCAGTATATTCTATACTGAGATATACTGGCTATCTGTATAACCTATACAGTAGTTCAGCCGGCATGTTGCCGGTCTAGCTAGGTCTTGCCGGCAGAGAGAGAGAGAGAGATAGTATGGAAAAAAGGCTATTCCTTACTGTAAATGTATACAGTAATTAAGGATGTAAAAGTCTAATTTGACTGCCTTTCTCCAGAAAGAAGGTTCTAATAGAAGGGGAGAATGTAACATTCAGGCTTCTATGTAGCTACAGTACTATTGCCGGCAAGGTACCCGCCGACAGTACCAGTACAGTCGGCGTGCTGCCAACTGAGTCAGCACTATCTTTGCCGGCCCGGCCAGCAGTACCCCGGCCACAGAACCTATAGCAGCAGTCCAAGGGAGAACTGAAGAACCTTGGGGACAGAAGGGACCACCCACTCACGGCCATCATGGTCGCAACTGCCGACCAGGCCGGCAGTTGGCGATTGGGCCGGCAGCTGCCGACAGTCTCAAACTGTCGGCAGTCTTCTTGGCTGCTGGCCGTGGCGGCAGTATGCCCTGCCGTCAGCCATGACTAGAGAGGGAGTCTGGCTGGCTCCAGCAACCTACCGGCAATGGTAAGGTTGCAAGATGTTAGCTTAAAGAAAGGCAATGGATCAACCATCAAAAGAGGATAGAGGGGTGGGGAACAGGGTCCTGTAACGAGTGTGAAAGGAACTGACAAAATTGTCAGACCTACCACCTATAAAAGAAACTCTGTTTCAGAATCTGCAGAATCTCAGGTGACAGGAGAGACTCAGTTCTCCAACCCAGAGACTGCCGACACAGTTAAGGGGATGGCGGCACTACCGCCTCCTCTCAACAAAGGATAAACAGAGTTCCAGTGCCACATTATCCTAGGCTAAAAGAATATCACTCTTTAGCACAGGGTACTGTGGCACAGGACTAGTCTTTTAGTCGCAAGGAGAAGATGGTATACTACCATAACTCTAAGCGGCTATGGAGGGCTAACCTCCATTGCCGGCCACCTTGCCGGCAGGGGAATGATGGTATCCCACAACCCATTCACCCTGCCGGCAGGTCGACGACATAAGACTAAATCCTCTGAGATTCTGACTAAATCCCAAAACCTGCTGGTATATCCACAACCAATGGTTAAGGGAATAAGCAGAAACAAACCCCAGGTTAGCCATGTCTGAATAAAATTCAAGGCACGGCTAATAGGGTTGTAGCCTGAGGCTACACTCAGAAGGAAAGAGATTACCCTTAAATCTCCGAAGAGATGTATAATGTTTCATAACATTCTAGGAGGTATCAGTCTCCAATGAATGAAAACAATACACGAGGGTAACCGGGGAATGTCGAACGTATAGAAAAACAACATCTAGGTTAGGTTACCTAGGCTAGACGAGATCTCCGTTACCTAAATCACCGAAACTCTAACTATACGATCGACAGAGGAAAAAGGAAATAATTATGCACATAATCAAATCTTCACAAGAATAAATGCCTAAATAGCTAAATAATTACAATAATTAAATAAAGCTATTCAAAAACTGGAAGTCGTTCTTCTAACTAAATAACACATGCCTAACGAACAACGGCGCCCACGGCGCCTCCAAACCCCATGGCAAGAAAGCTCAGCGACACTGGATCCGCTGTCAGGGGAGGTAGAGATGCCGTGAACGGGACGCGATACCCTTGAGAAATCACAGAGATCGTCCAGGTATCCGCCCCGAGTTGCTGCCACCTTGCTGCGCAACTCTGAAGGCATCCCCCCACTGGTGGACATGCAGGGGGATTGCTACCCCTAGCGTTTCCGGCCTCGGCCGGTACCTCTAGGGTTCTTGCTTCCCCTGGAGGACTTCTTGCCCCTTCTGCCCTTGGCAGGAAAGGGCTTAGACACCTTGGGCTTCGCTGTTACAGTTGTCTTCTTCGTGGCCCTGGCAGGGCGGGGCTGCTGTACTGCCGGAGGCTTGAAGGGTCTTGATGTCAGGGCCCTATGGATGAGGGAATCCTGATTGGACTTCCTCCACCTCTCGGCAGTGAGCTCCATGTCCTTAGGCTCGAACAGACTCTTGCTGAGGACAGAAGAGTGTCTGAGCCTACTAGTCTCGGCGCTGGGGGCCTTCTGGTGAAACCTCTCAGCCACCGCGTCCCGACGCTTGAGAATCGTGTTGGCCCACAAGCTCGCGACCTGGTGGGACAGGAACTCGATGGTCCGAGTGCCCGAGAGGAGGAAGGTCTCAGGCGCTTTCCTGGTGCTTTCCTTGGAGAGATCCTCGGATCGCACCAGAATGCCCAGAGACCCCAGCCAGATGTCTAGCCATGAAGCGGCCTGCATGGCGCACTTAATGACCTTCTCCTGACTCTGGATCTCAGTGGCCGAGAAGGACACGTGCCGGTTGGAGAGTCTCTCAAGAGAGACTCCCTCTGTGAGAGCTTCCACGGAGTGGTGTAGGGGAAGACTCAGAGAAGACTCCTCAAGGATCTCAAAATACCTCCTCTGATGGACTCAAGGAGGAGGGAGGAGCTTATTCCCGGCACTCGACCTGTTGGAGGCGGCAAGCTCTGCGAGTTGTCCCTCGATCTTCTCTCTGGTACTCTTCATCCCCTGAGACCAGGGCAAAGCTGCACTGACCCTAGAGGGCTTTTGAGTGCCATAGATACGATCCAGGACTGTGTCCTTCCCTTCACGAGGAGGGACCTCAGGATCTGGGATCCCGTTTAGACTTCTCATGAGGGTCAGGACTTGCCAGAATGCATGTTCCGACTCCTGGCGCTCGCCTCCCAATGGACTTGCAGCGAAGTCTCCTGTCCCCAAGGGCTCTTCCTGGGGGGACACGTGGGCATCCTCGACCGCCCTAGGCTGCTCCTGTCTGATCCTGGCCAACGATTTAGGAATCGTCTTAGAGTCCTTAGATTCCCTCCTGGGCGGAATACAGGACTCCAAAAGCAAAGGGGGTAGGTCCTTCTCCACCTCAAGACGAGGAGACCTCTCGGGAGGGGGATGAACTTCCTCCATTGGTGCGATGGGGAAGTCCTCCTGTTCGACCGATTCCCCTGAGGAAGGGTATTCCTCCTCCGCAGGGGAGGGCGAGAAGGTCTGAGGTGGAGTAGGAACCTTGCCTTAGGATCTGCGAGGGGACAGCCTAGGTCTCGGAGGGGGGTCCACGGGAGAGACTCCTCTCTTCCTCTTCGGGGGGGAGGAAACTGCCGCTGGTACGCGACCCAAGTCAGAGGTGGCTGGCTTAATCACCTGCACAAGAGCTCTAAGGAGGGTATCAAACCACCGGCTGTTGACTGAGAGCGGCGCTGTCAGACACTCCCTCTGAAGGAAAGGGGATCGATGGATCACTAGTAGGAGTTAACAAACGAGGGTTCGCCTTCTGGGCTGAAAAAAAAGAATCCCTAAACCTTTCCGGGGAGCGCCCTCCTTCTGGCGAGCGCGCTGGCCTGTGCTTGCTGAGAGGGGAGCGTGACAAGGAAGAATCCACCTGCAGGCGGTCGCGCTGGGGCTCGTGAACCGGGCCCGCCACAGGGTCGCGTGTGTCAGGGTAGCGCGAAGCTGGAAAATCGTGACCGCGAACTAAATCGCGACTGCGAACTAAATCGCGACCGCGAACTAAATCGCGACCGCGAACTAAATCGCGACCGCGAACTAAATCGCGACCGCGAACTAAATCGCGCACGCGCGCACCCGCATGGGCGGGCAATGCTGGAAAATCGCGCGCGCGCACCTGCGTGAGCAGGGGCGGGCGCAAGGGAGCGATGGCGCGCAGATGGATCAATGGCGCGGTCATGCCTTGGAGATCTGAGAGCGCGAGCCGGAATAAGGCCGCGTGAGTGCGTTGGTGAAGGCGTCGGCGTATGCCGATCAGGAACTGGCTGAACGCGCGGGCGCGCAGCGACCTGGTGAGACCCGGAAGGGCGTGATATGACAGGGGCGCCTGTGCGAGTGTCTGGGAGAACTCGCCGCGAAGGCGATAGTACTGTAGCAGGGTCACGAGCGACCTGTGGGCGACGGTCGGGAGGGACCGCCCTATTCACCTGCGAGGTCGCTAACCGCGCTGGCGATTGTCGGCGCGTATAGCGTGTTTCCGGAACAGGCTGTTTCGGAAGTCGCGTGTTGCGAACAGCATGATGGAGTTCTGGAACGCCCACAGTTGCCTTGAACACAGGCACAGGGCGCGTAGCTGGACTGGGCGCGACAGATGAGCGTCGCGCGCGATAATGTCGGCAGCAGACTCGCGCGGTTCCAGAGGGGGCTGTGAGCGCCTGTGCGCTGACTTAGCCATCTCTGGAGCAACGTGCTAAGTCGGCGCGACACGTGATCGCGTTGGAGAATGCGCGGGAGCTGGAACAGGTACTGCGTGTGAACGCGCATCGCAAACCTCCTTTACAGCGCGAACCTTTTTGGGTGAGTGCGATGATTCCAAGGCGACAACTGGATGCGTTGGAGAGCGAGTGAGCGCTGAAGATGGAATCGTGCATGAATGCGCGTCGCGCTTTTCCCCCGTAGGGCGCGACGAGTCCGCAGGAACCTGTGGGTGCCTGTGCGCCGACTCTGGAGCATCGCGAACTTACTTTACAGCGCGAACCTCTTTGGGTGAGCGCGATGATTCCAAGGCGACAACTGGATGCGTTGGAGAGCGCGTGAGAGCTGAAGATGGAATCGCACGTTAACGCGCGTCGCGCTTTTCCCCCGTAGGGCGCGACGAGTCCGCAGGAACCTGTGGGCGCCTGTGCGCTGACTCTGGAACCTTTTGGACCGCGCGCGAAGTGACAGGAACCGGGGGCGAACGCGCGTCGCGCTTTCCCCCCATAGGGCGCGACGAGTCCGCAGGAACTTGTGGGCGCCTGTGCGCCAATTCTGGAACCTGTTGGACCGCGTGCGGTGGAACAGGAACTAGGGGTGAACGCGCGCCACGCTTTTCCCCCATAGGGCGCGACGAGTCCGCAGGAACCTGTGGGCGCCTGTGCGCCGACTCAGGAACCTTTGGGACCGCGCGTGATGTAACAGGAACTGGGGGGCGCGGCAGCGCTGGTAAAGGTGGACGCGTGGGCACCTTTGAGCGCTTGCGCGCTGCGTCAGGAACAGCCGTCGATGGTCGTGGGCGTGCAGGGAAACCCTGGCGCGTAACAGGATCAGAGGCGCGAACGCCTAACGGTGAGCGCAGAAGCGCTTTATCAGCAACATCAGGAACAACAGCAACGGCCGCAGGCAGAGCCTTACGCTTAGAGACGAGAGGCGCAGTTTTGCGCTCAAGTCCCTGAGACCCCGAAGGGTCATGAGACTGCGCAGTGGCAGACTCAGGGGGCGCGTCAAGCGCATCAGCAGCCTTCGATGTAGATAGTTGAGGAGACCCTTGTCCCGAAGGATGACCATCCTCCAAAGGGGATCGCGAACGATCCCCGGAGAGGTCTAGGGTGGTAGCTGGCAGGATAGGAGAGCGGCGAGTCGTCTCCTCCGCAGAGGATTGTGGGGACGACGAGCCGAAGAGGCGCCTCTTAACTCCTTTAAAGGGAGAAGGAAGGCCTCTACGGCGAAGGGGAGGGCGAGCCTTCCGCCTTATACGCCCACGAGTGGCCATTGGATCAGCAAGCTGACCCTCAAGGGGCCTCCGAAGAGGCGTCTCTACCAGAGAACTCCCCCGAGAGGGAGTCTCAGTGGAAGGAGAGACCGTAGGACTCAGCTCCTCCCTCGAAGTGTGTTCGGAGGGGGAGACAGAGCCTTCAGCTACCTCAGCCACAGGAATAGGTGTTTGGACAGATCCATGGGATGTTTCCGAAACAACTACATCAACTACAGACAGAGGATCTATCTCTGCTGTAGGAAACCCTCGTAAAAACTTTATGGCTCGTCATCGGCTCCGCCGAAGTAATTACCCTATGTAAATAGCGTGGTTTGTATTCAGTTACGGAACAAACAACAATTACACAACAGGCACGTGCCCTCACAACCACTTACACTCACGGAAGGAGAGCTGTAACAAACACAGAATTATAACAATTATAATTATGTAACTATGCAATTATGTAATTTAAAAATGAATGAACACTAATAAAGAACGAAAACCCCGAAAGGAATCGTTCTACAAAAGCTGAAAAATCCACAAATACAATTAGATTCATAAACTAATTGAGACAAAACGTACGGCGTAGCAACCCCACCCACACGGGAAGGAAGCTACTCAGACATAGTAAAGGTAAAACGTAGTAAAGGGTAAACGACCCCAAAAGAGACAGAGAGAAAGACTGTAGTCAAACTCGATCGCGACCCATGAAATTACACCGTGGTGGCCTAACTGCCGAGGGCTCCACGGAGATATCGTACACTACACACACAAGCACGAACTCTGAAACGGAAACTCACTGATATCTATACTCAAATATATACATAAACACGAAAAAATGTTTACATATATATTGAGTAAAAGAAAAGTAAGTGATTAAGTAAAGACAAAACAAATAATGGCTGCCAAGCGAGGACGAAGACAGGCACGTCTGTCCATCGTCTGAGCCAAAAGTGAAGTGAGACATTTCACCGGTGTGTGAGGGGTGGGGGAGAGGTAGCAAGCTACCCCTCCCCCTACCCCTGCTAACTAGCGCGGGATAGTAAACCCTCGTTAAAATCTAATGGCTCGTCAATTTCAGCTACGCCGAAAGTAAACCCAATGTAAATACCGTGGTTTGTATTTTGGTTACGGAACAAATCTATTTTTGGGTGAGATAGCCATGTCGTCCTGATGGACCCGCTCTCCTTTTCTATAGAAAAGGCCTTGGCAGGATCCCTCCCAATAATACTATATATGTAGCACAATAATCAATGCTATAAGGAATAAGCGCCATCTTGGATACAGCGCCATCTGGATACTCATAATAGTACAGGAGGAAGGGTAACCTTGATAATGGCTCCCCTTCTGTTTTCGCCACTTTTTCCCCTCGAAACGAAAACGCTATTCGGGGGTAAGATTGCTATGTGCTGTATCAAGATATGCGTCCCCTGATATTATGCGATATCCTTAAGAGAAATTTTAAGGATATTCGCGCCAGGAGTTAGAATTCTGGAGACCTAAAGGTTAATTCTCTGGGAATATCACTGTAGCCAAATATCCCTTAGAAAGCTACCAATAGGAACCTTCCATCAGGACGACATGGCTATCTCAGCCAAAAATAGATGTATATATATATATATATATATATATATATATATATATATATATATATATATATATATATATATATATATATATATATATATATATATATATATATATATATATTCTTGGTGGGGGGGCTCAAGCCATGTTGTCCTGATGGAAGGTTCCTTTAGGCAGCTTTCTAAGGGATATTTAGCTACAGTGATGCTCCCAGAGAATTAACCATAAGTCTCCATAATTCTAACTCCTGGCGCCAGTATCCTTAAAATTTTTCTTAAGGATATCGCATAATATCAGGGAACATATATCTTGATACGACACATGGCAATCTTCACCCCGAGTAGCGTTTTCGCTTCTAGGGGGAAGAGTGGCGAAACTGAAGGGGAGCCGTTATCAAGGTTACTCTTCCTCCCCTACTACCACGAAGCTCCTAGATGGCGCCAATTCCTTTTTTGGTGGCAATTTCGCAAGGTGTTCTCCCTGTTCATCTAGCGTTCTTGATCGTTTCTTTAGAGGATTTATCATCCATTCTCCAGCATCTTCTGCCTCTGAAAAGTTGAGTATTTAATCTTTACAGTGTATAATTTTTAGCTCCGGCTTCACAGTGAAATTAGTATAATTTAATGTGTTTTATGGTGCATGGCCGGTCACCGGAAGCTCCATTTTGGGCGCTGTCATGCATGCTTTATTTAGTCAGCAGAACGACATTCCCGGTATTTAGCTTTAATGAATTATAGCTATTTAGGCAAAATCATACTAGTGAAGATATGATCATGCATACAATTTTCCTCTTCCTACGTGTGTCGATCGTATACGTTAGAGTCTCGGTGATATAGGTAGCCGAGATCTCGCCCTGCGCTAGGCTACCTAGCCAATGCGTTTTAGTATACTTTCATAAATTATCCCTGTTTACCCTTGTGTCGTTTTATCAATTCAACAGGAGATAGTATATCTCCTAAAATTATTTATATAATTCGATACTCGTCTCCTGCGGAGATTTAAGGGTAATCCCTCCTTCCCTCTGAGTGCCGTCATAGGCAACAACCCTATCTTGGTCTTGCCATAGAGTAGTACACTCCGGGTTGACTAGGCTAGTGTTTTCTGTCTCCCACTCTTGCCGGTGAATATCCTAGCTTGGGTTTTCAGCAGTAACTCAGAGTATTCAGTCTTTATGCCGACGGCTTAACTGCCGGGTGAGTAGTCACTCCCCTGCCGGCTTACAGTTGTCGGCATAGGAAGCTTAGCTTCCCTAGGCCGCACCTGAAGTGATAGTATAATGCCGACACCTTCTCCAGTGTTAAATACAGGGTTTGAGAGGCAAACCACTACCTTTCATCTGAAAGGAAGAGGCTCCTGATGGGGCTCCTCAAGACACCCTCCCGAGGCAGGGGAGGATGCAGTCAGGGTGGCAAACCCTCCGGACAACCTAAGCAATGAGATGCTTCAGGTAGGAGGGAGGCTCCAACACTTTTGAGATCGTTGGACTTTCGATCCCTGGGCCCACAGCCTACTCAAGAATGGACTAGGATGGAAATAGAACAAGTCTCCACCGTCATTTCCTCAATTCTTCCAACACTCCACCCCCTTATTGGAAGAATATACCTTAGAACTCTTGAGCAAAAAAGTTATAAGGAAAGCAAAGTCCATCAAATTCCAGGGAAGGCTGTTTTGTGTTACCAAGAAGGACTCGGACAAACTCAGAGTCATTCTGGACTTGTCGCCACTCAACAAGTTCATCGACAACAGCAAGTTCAGGATGTTAACCCTTCAACACATAAGGACCTTGTTACCCAAAGGGGCGTACACAGTCTCAATAGATCTGGCAGATGCTTATTGGCACCTCCCAGGCAGCTGCCCCCTTTCCTCCTACCTAGGATTCAAGTTACAGAAGAAAAAGTATGTCTTCAGAACCATGCCCTTCAGACTAAACTTAGTCCCAAGGATCTTCACGAAACTTGCACACGCAGTCGTACAACAACTACGCCTAGAAGGTGTTCAGGTAGCAGTGTACCTGGACGACTGGCTGGTGTGGGCAGTATCCAAGACTGCTTGTCTGCAAGCATCCAAGAAAGTGATCCAGTTCCTGGAACATCTTGGATTCAAGATCAACTTCAAGGAGTCTCGACTCTCTCCAGCTCAAGAGTTTCAATGTCTGGGAATCCATTGGAATTTGAAGTCACACCGCCTCTCCATTCCTCCAAGGGAGAGGAGAGAGATAGCGGGGTCTGTCAAGAGACTACTGAAATCCGACAGGATCTCAAGACGCCAACAGGATAGAGTACTGGGCTCTCTCCAGTTTGCAGCAGTAACAGACCCAGTGCTAAGAGCACAGCTGAAAGATGCGTCAGGAGTCTGGAGAAGATACGCATCAAACGCTCGAAGAGATCTACAAAGACCGGTACCAACCTTACTACGATCACTTCTCAAGCTGTGGTCGAAGGTCAAGAGCCTAATGAGGATCGTGCCCTTGCAACCACCTCCCCCATCGGTGACCATCCACACGGATGCTTCGACAGAAGGATGGGGAGGTCACTCCCATCAAAGGAAAGCCCAAGGGACTTGGTCATCCCTGTTCAAGATCTTTCACATCAATATTCTGGAGGCCATGGCAGTCCCCTTGACGCTGAAGAAACTATCCCCTCGCAGATCAGCCCACATCAGGCTGGTCTTGGACAGAGAAGTGATGGTGAGATGTCTAAACTGACAAGGCTCGAGATCGCCCCACATCAACCATGTGATGTTAGCCATCTTTCATTTAGCGAAATAGAAGAGATGGCACTTATCAGCAGTTCACCTACAAGGGTTCCACAATGTGACAGCGGACACTCTATCCAGGCTAAAGCCGATAGAGTCAGAATGGTCCCTAGACGCAGATTCATTCTCCTTCATCTTGGAACAAGTTCCGGAACTGCAGATCGACCTCTTCGCGATGAGCGACAACAAGAAACTACCTCGATATGTATCCCCATACGAAGACCCTCTAGCGGAGGCAACGGACGCCATATCCCTCGATTGGAACAAGTGGACCGGATTTACCTGTTCCCTCCAACCAATCTCCTGCTGAAGGTCCTCAACAAGCTGAGATTCTTCAAAGGAACTGCAGCTCTAGTGGCCCCCAAGTTGCCCAAGAGCAACTGGTTCCCTCTGGTGATGGAACTGAAGCTGAGACTGGTCCCTCTACCAAACCCAGCTCTATCTCAACTGGTTCAGAAGTCGACTGTCTTCGCTTCATCACAGAGAACCCAAAACCTTCATCTCATGATTTTCTTGCCTTAGCAATAAAGAAAAGATTTGGGATCTCAAAAGGCAGTATAGATTTCTTAGAAGAATACTAGTCCAAGTCAACCAGAAGACAATATGAATCATCTTGGAAAAAGTGGGTTGCTTTCGTTAAAGCAAAAAGGCCGAAAGAAAACTCAATAGACTTCTGCCTGTCCTTCTTCATCCACCTTCATGAACAAGGCTTGGCTGCCAACACGATAACTACGTGCAAGTCAGCCTTGACTAGACCTCTTATATACGCCTTCCAGGTGGACCTGGCGAACGAAATCTTTAACAAGATCCAGAAGGCATGCGCTAGACTTAGGCCTGCAGCCCCTCCGAAGCCCATTTCATGGTCTCTGGACAAAGTCTTACACTATGCTTCAACAGTGAACAATGAAGATTGTTCTCTTAAGGATCTAACCCAAAAAGTGATTTTTCTGTTCGCTATAGCCTCAGGGGCTAGAGTTAGTGAAATGGTAGCCCTATCAAGGGACGAGGGCCATATTAAGTTCACAGAAGCGGGAGAACTGAATCTCTTTCCTGATCCTACCTTTCTCGCCAAGAACGAGCTACCCACCAAAAGATGGGGTCCCTGGAGAATCTGCCCTCTGAAGGAAGATGTCTTGCTGTGTCCAGTAGAATGTCTAAAGGTCTATCTTCGTAGAACTTCAGACTTCAGGGGAGGACAGCTCTTCAAAGTATAAACCTCAGGATCAAACTTATCCCTAAAACAACTGAGGGCAAAGCTCACCTACTTCATTCACAGAGCGGATCCTGACAGTACACCTGCAGGTCATGATCCAAAAAAAATTGCTTCCTCACTGAACTTTTTTCAGTATATGGACTTTGAGCGTCTTCGCTCATACACTGGCTGGAAGTCATCCAGAGTGTTTTACAAACATTATGCGAAGCAAGTGCACGAATTCAAACGTTATGTGGTGGCAGCAGGTAGTGTAGTAAAACCTGTCGTCTAGTGCTGCGATGAACATAGAATTGATTGGAACTCTCAATTCGGGTGAAAAGGTGTTGACACCTTCCAGTGCAATATCCTTTTATGTGAGTGTCACCCTGGTGACACTAAAACTGTTAAAATTTTCAGGTGCAGAATTATACAAATGACACTTGTGCCATGTGTACATTGTACACAGTGTTGATGGTATCCAACATTTACAGAAAAATTGTATTGGAAAATTTTTCAATTATTATGAGTGGCATTAACCCTTTTCTTCCCTTTCAGGTAGAAAAATATTGAGTGTATATGTTGAATGTATAATTCTCTTTTATGCTTATCACACGTTATTCCATTTACTCATTTAGCCTAAATAAATGAATAAAAGAGTGTAATTGCATCTTATTTCGCCCCCCCCCCCCCAGTAGCAAAATAAAACGTAGCCAGAGTTCTTTTACTTATTTTCCTAAGTAAAACTTATTCTTATTGTACTGATACATAGAAACAAAAAGATCTAGTTGATACTTATATTTGTTCCTACACGTATACAAACCTTGAGCATTTTTTACTGTCTAGCAAGACACCTCTCTGCAGGGGGCAGGAAGCCCTAACATTGTTCCATGATTAGTGGTAATGACGTATAACGGTATTGTCATATTTCTCAATGGTCTGGATGACCATATAAAAAACTGTCCCAAGGTTGAGGCACTTATACAAATCCACAGATACAGTACTTTCAAGTAATTCTCTGGTAAACTTCCATCAGGACGACATGGCTTGAGCCCAAAAAAAGGATTGTGAAGTGAAGCAAAAAATCTATTTTTGGATGAGATGGCCATGTCGTCCTGATGGACCCACCCTCCTTTTCTAAGAAAAAGCTTAGGTAAAAATCCTTCCCGAAACTACTATATCTGTAGCACCATGCTCAATGCTACAAGGAATGAGCGCCATCTAGGAGCCTCGTGGTAGTAGGGGAGGAAGGGTAACCTTGATGACGGCTCCCCTTCAGTTTTGCCTTGCCTGATGCGAGACAGGGAGACCTAAAAGAAAATTACAAACCCAAAATACGGGAAGGTGAATCCGTTCTTAGTTTTGCAACTCGCATTTTTCGGGATTGCAATTCGTTTGCTACCCGGAATGCCAATCTCCCAGAAGGTAATAAAAAGGCAATTGTCCGTAAACATATTCGCAGATTGGTAAACCCGTATTTATGTGGTTATTTGTTTGATGACAATTGCTTGTTAGCAGACGTTGTGAGTGCGATACAAAACATTTTAGGCAGTTTGCCAGAAGAAAAAAGGACTGGGAATTCTGAGAAGTTGGCAGCCATGAGAGGCAGTCGACCCACAAAGAGGGGTAAGAGGGAATGCAGTCAGCAGATTAGCAGAGTCTTCAGATGTTGGCACTGTGGGGGAGAGGGGCACCGACGAGTGGAGTGCCCCACCCAAAGATCACCCCGCTGTTACACTTGTCAGGCCTACGGTCATCTATCTGGAGAGTGCCCAGCAAAATACGCCCAGGGCGGGCGGGCTGCGGCACACGCACACCTCCCCCTGCTCAACGTCCGAGGAAAAGGAAACAGAGGAAGGGGGAGACGAAGGAGTTCGATGTCCCCCCGCATGACATCACAAGCAGTTGCCGAGGAAGCAGTAACGACAGACGTGACAGAGCAGGCACTGGGACCTCCATCAGTACCCCCGACTTCACCCCAGCAGCACTAGGGAGAGGACCAAAGGGCAGCGGCATTGCAGCTGAGGTCATTGGCCCATGCCATATCTCGTAAAGGGAGTTTGATCTTCCCCCCCTCCCACATGATATCACAAGAAGTAGCCAAGGAAGCTGTGACGACAGACGTGACAGAGCAGACACTAGGACCTCCATTGGTACTCCCGGCCTCACCCCCGCAGCACTAGGGAGAGGACCAGGGAGCAGCAGCAGTGCAGCTGAGGTCATTGGCCCATGCCCCATATCTCGTAATGGCCATCTGGGAATGTTAGCAGTTAGGATCGACCCGCAAGATAAATCCATCCGAGCGCTGATTGACACGGGAGCCAGTGTTTCCTCCCCTAAGACTCTTTTCTGATAATTGTAACTTTATTATTTGTTCCACGCAGTGGATTTTTGTATCATGATGTTGCACTCTTTGAGAGATTTATTTTAATGTATAATTATATTTCCTTAGGCTACCGCCTTAGTATTTGTTAATTTGTTTTGAATAAAAACACAATGATTTTGGCAGTTGGAAATGTTTCCCTCCCAGGCTACTTTTCCGTTTGCACTCTGTAATATAGTGACTGTTGCAAGTTCAATAAATTGTCAGTCTCTTTCCACTCGTCTTGTTGTCCTCACAACTGGTGACCCCGGAGATGTTGATAGCACATCGCAGTTTTGGCTTGCCATTAATGGACTAATTATGGCTGTGTTACCTTCGTATATCTCCTTTTGCCATTAACGTTTAACGACGTCTTTTGGCTTTATCACACACTTCATTTTCGAGAAGGAAACAACGATGAGTATATCTGACATAACCAGCTCACGCCCTTGGCCCAATGCATCAACTGACCATGACGAAACCACCCAGCCCATCGTGCCCAGCAACCACTTAGCTGCGCCCAAAGTCAAGCTGCCACCGTTCTCACAGGACAACACCGCCTCCTGGTTCCTGAGGGCGGACGTACTCTTCAGGGTGGCCAAGCTAAACGACCCCTGTGCCAAAGCTGACATCGTCCTGACCTCAATCCCTGAGGAGTTATTTGACAAGATCTCCCCATGGCACGACGCTCACTCCGGTTAGCTTTCCTACGACGACCTGCGAAGCAAACTAATTAACATATACTCACTTTCCATCTTGGCAAGGGTACAGAAGGTCCTTGATCTCAGCAATAGACCCATGGGCAACACCTATCCCGTAGAAGCATGGGATGAACTGGTTGGACTTTTCATGCTGCCCGAGACCAAGGCCAATAGATGACAATGAGAGATAAACCTATCTCGCGAAATATTCCTTCGACGACTTCCGCAGGACATGAGAGCCCAGCTCTCCAATACCGACACCCTGTCAGTGGACGACCTCCAGTCAAGGGCATATTAGTTTTACAAAGCCTCTAAGGCCTCCAGCCTTGGTGCATCATCCCCATTCAGCTGCTCATCCCTCGACTCCTCAGCAGTGCCCTCTGCTGACGACGACGAAATCCTCTCCAAAAGATCGAACCCGGCTTGGTGTTTCTACCACCAGCAGTTTGGGAGCAACAAAATGAAGTGCAGGCCCCCCTGCAAGTTCCTGAAGAAATTTTGACGCCAGCCACCGCTGACATCAACCATAGCCGCAGTAGCAGATCACGACAAGATCGGATTCCACATCCTCGACGCCGTATCCAACCATAGGCTTATGGTTGATACTGGCTGTATGCAATCAACATTTCCTCCCTCACCGGCTGACTTAAACTGGGCGCCTAGCATTGATGCTCCCTCGCTCATCACCGCCAACAGATCTCCCATATGGTGGTATGGGACTAGGGTGCTTAAAATCTCAATCATGGGCCGATTTTACTCTTGGCCCTTCGCCATCGCTGACTTCAGACACCCCCTCCTAGGCGTAGACTTCCTGGCTCACTATGGCCTACTCGTCAACATCGCCGGGAAACGCCTCATCGACACCGGGACATGCCAAACCCGTCCACTAAGAGCTGGTCCGGGTATCACACCCATCTCCACCGTCGTAGCGCAGCCCTACGCCGCGCTTCTTCGGGAGTTTCCTGACGTCTTCAATCTGAAACTTCGACAGCCGTTGGGATTCCCCTCCAAGCACGGGGTCTACCACCACATCAACACAACAGGACCTCCCACGCACGTTAAGTTCCGCCGCCTCCCGCCGCAGAAGCTGAGAGATGCTAAACGTGCCTTTGAAGACATGGAACAGATGGGCATATGCAAGAAGGCGTCCAGTCCTTGGACGTCTCCGCTCCACATGGTGAAGAAATCAGACGGGACAAGGAGGCCCTGCGGTGACTACCGGCGCCTTAACCTCATCCCAACGCCAGACATCTACCCTCTGCCGAACATGGAAGACCTCACCAGCACCCTTCATGGGGCAAAAATTTTTACTAAAATGGACCTTCTTAAATCATACTTTCAGGCTCCTACGTTCCCAGAGGACGTGCCTAAGACCGCCATCATAACGCCTTTCGGCTCCTACACCGTCTCATATTCAACCTTCGGCCTATGCAACGCTGGGGCCACGTTCCAATGATTGATGGACAGCATCCTAGGGGACCTGCCGTTCTGTGTCTACTACGTGGACAATATCTTAATCTTCTCCAGGACGAAAGAAGAACACTGGAGACACGTCCGCGCTGTGCTGAAACGTCTTCAGGAGAACGGTTTGATTGTGCACTTTGACAAGTGCACATTCGGCGTCGAGAGGGTGGACTTCCTCGGACATCAAATATCCACAGCGGGCGTGAAGCCCACATCGACCAAGGTGGAATATGTGAAAACCTTGCCAACCCCAACAACCATCTGGCTCCTTCAGGAGTTTTTAGGGATGGTAAACTACTACCGTCGCTTCATCCCCAACCTCCGCCCACATCCTGACTCCCCTCAATGACGCCCTGAAGGGAAAAGCCAAGAAGCTCATCTGTGGTCCCCTGCAGCAACGCGCCTTCGACAGGACGAAGACCACCCTCGCCTAAGCCACCACCCTGGTGTACCACGACGACAGCATCCCCCTGAAGTTGACCACCGATGCCAGCAACGTTGCCTGCGGTGCTGTCCTCGAACAGATCGTCAACGGTTACCCGCAGCCTTTGGCCTTCTTCAGCAAGAAACTCAAACCTGGGGAAACCAGGTACAGCACGTTCGACAGGGAGCTACTCACCGTCTACCTTTCTGTCCGCCATTTCAGATGCATGCTTGAAGGGACCCCTTTCACCATCACGACGGACCACCAGCCCCTGAACCACGCTTTCACAAAGTCTTCACATGCACGGTCCTCTCACCAACAACGACACCTGGCAGCCATGGCAGAATTCGGCTGCACTATCAGCTACGTACCGGGGATGAAGAACCCCGTCGCCGACGCCCTCTCCAGGATCGAGATCAACGCAGTCCACCTGGGGATCGACTACACTAACCTCGCCGTAGAACAGCAGAACGACCCAGAGGCCCAGGACTATCGTACGACAGCATCATTGTCACAAATAAAGGACACTTCCCTCAGCCCGGCCGGGGAAACCCTCCTCTACTACACCAGCATGTGCACCCACGCCCATGGATTCCTGCCTCCTGTAGAGGGAAGATCTTTGATGTCATCTACGGATTATCACACCCCTTGGGTCACACTACAACCCGTCTACTATCCGAGAAATTCATCTGGCCAGGAATCAAGAAAGACGCCCGTGAGTGGGTGAGAACCTGTATTAACTGCCATACGAGTAAGCTCAACCGCCATACTGAATTGGGAGTCGGCGATTTTCCCCAACCCAAGAGATGATTCGGACACATCCACGTGGACGTCGTGAGACCTCTGCCGCCTTCAGGTTCAGCAAAAAACCTCCTGACGATTACCGGCCACTCCACTAGATGGTTAAAAGCAACTCCTGTCAAGTTGGATCAGCCGCTTCGGTGTTCCCGACGATATGACGATGGACCGAGGTTCTGCCTTATTGTCAAAGATCTGGCTCTCTCTGGCAAAGCTGATTGGAACAAGGCAGATCTGATGGCGAAATGTACTGAAGAACATTGGAAAGCACAACTCCAATCTGTCCTCCTTGGCCTTCCCACCGCTCCTCGGGCAGATGGCAACACCAAGCTGGATCACCTGAGAGAGACCGCTGGGAAATTCAGACCATGCCTGAAAACATACTAGGACAAGAACAGACACTTCATGCCCAAGAGCCTAAAAGACTGCGACTACGTCTTTATCCGGGTCGATGCTCACCGCCAACTCATGACTAGACCTTATCGCGGCCCTTGCAAGGTCATCAGAAGAACAGCCAAATCTTTTCTCTTGAACGTCCACGGACAAGAAGACTGGGTGACGATTGACTGATTAAAACCAGCGTTCTTTGAAAGCAACAAGAAGATCACCGCGGGCCCTAGTAGACCCAGGATTCTGCCTCAGAACATATCATCCACCAAGTGGGAGAAAACCACGCAACGACAGGGAAAACGATTCCTCCGAACCAGAGCAACCTTCCCCTCTGTTCAAGCACCAGAGGGGACCTACGTCGCCCTCCACAATACAAGGATTAATCGCATCAACCATCTCCGATGCCTGCTGTTTGGGTGGGGGGGGGGAGTACTTGTGAGGACATCATCTTACCCATCGTATTTCCTCCCCCTACATTCTTTTCTGATATTTGAAACTTTATTATTTGTTCAACACAGTGAATTTTTGTATCATGATGTTGCGCTCTGTAAGAGCTTTATTTTAATGTATAATACTGTATATTTCCCTAGGCTACCACCTTTGTGTTTGTTAATTTGTTTTGAATAAAATCACAATGATTTTGGCGGTTGGAAATGTTTCCCTCCCAGGCTACTTTTTCATCCGCACTCTGTAATATAGTGACAGTTGCAAGTTCAGCAAATTTTCAGTCTCTCTCCACTCGTCTTGTTGTCCTCACAGTATATATATATATATATATATATAAATATATATACATACATATATATATATATATATATACAGTATATATATACATACATATATATATATATATATTATACATATATATACATATACATAGATATATATATATATATATATACATATATATATATTTATGCATATATATATATACATATATATATATATATATATACTGTATATATACATATATATATATATATACATATATGTATATATATATAGGCTATATATATATGTATATATACTGTATATGTATATATATACAGTATATATATATATATATATATATACATATATATATATATATATATATATATATATATATATTATATATTTATATATATATATATATATACATATATATATATATATATATACATATATATATATATATATATACATGCATATACATATATATATATATATATATATATTTATATATATATATATATATATGTATATATATATATATATATATATAAAACCAAAAAAAATCTAAATGATGAAATAGTGAAATTTCAAATAACAAAAAAAATATTGTTTGTAGGCTACCTTTAAACAATATATCTTATGTAAATCTAGTTAATTCTGGAATATAAAGGACAATGATTTTTCGACAACTTTATCATATCTGAACCAATTATAATGGCTGGTAAGAGAGACATTGAGGTTGTCTATTGTTCGATGTTTGTTTTGTGAGCCTGAATCTAGGAAGGATGTTGCCAACAAAGAATTAAAAGACCTGTGAAATACGCAGATGTTCATTAAATCTCTCGTCGTACAAACGAGACTGGCAACATTAATTTTAAAATTAACCTATTTTCCCTTCACTGTTTATCAAAATCGTGAACCCAGACTCTTGTATAATCTATTGTTCAGTTTAAAACAAAGATTTTCAATCGTAAGTAATTTCCTACTCAAACACCATCGTCATGTTTGCGAGGAAGGCTATCTTTGACTGCTGGGAGTTAGGAGGTAAGAGAGGTGTGGCGGTTCCGGTGTGGCCACGAAACATTTGGTCGCAGGCCTGCCGCCCAAGTCATGCCTCTACCGAGACGCTCATCGCGCTCGGTGTGGCCGAACCCTAAGGCTTTTGCTGTGCGTGTCTACGCTGTGACGTCACGAATATGGCATACGCTATTATTAATGGTTTAAGTTGATTTGAAATAGTTCTCCAAATGTTTCGGTAAAGAAAACTTAATGTGACTAGGGGAGCAAAAGTTTAAGGAGTAACCACAATATTAGGAGAAAGCATAAAATACAAAAGGAAGAAGAAGAGTGAAGAAAAATTCTTCATGTGTGTATATATATATATATATATACATATATATATATATATATATATATGTATATAATGGTGAAAAAAAAATATGGATAAAATGGACTGTAGGCTATACTTAACGTTGTTACTGACTAAAAAGCCGCTACAAAAGTCTTTTCGTAACAACTACCACTGCTCCCTTTACGGCTTCTAAGGAATAACGGGAGATATTTCTCCCCCAATAAACTATTAATTTGTATAACCGATGCTCAGTAGTACTACAGTCATATCACTCAAAACAATAGGACTACACTCTAAATCCTTTCATCTACTGAGCATTCCCTACTGACATGAACTCAGATCATAAGTTTCAATAAAAACAAAACGAGATATAAGTTCCTCTTGATGCTTTTTTGACAAGGGCCTTGCCCCTGAATAGGCTGTAATCAGCCCCCTCTTATAAGAGAACCTACATTGACAATATAGGCTAAGCTTTGCCTCTGTCTACATAACTTTATTTTACTAATAGATCCTCCTGTGGAAAATCTAGTAGCCGTTGTGGTCTGAAAACTCCAGTTGAAGCAGGGCCCAAGGGTCAAAACTTCCCACTCTCGGTCTGTGGCAAGTGGAATAGGGCTGTTAGGCTTGGCGCCTATAAGCCAAGTTGTTGATTAGACAATAGGTATATATTCTTGTTAACTGGCGAAATAAGCCAGCATTCAGATAGAGTTAGGAGTTACCTCTAATAAAAACTTTTTTAGGATTCCACTGAGTTTATTTTTACCCCCAAACCTCCCTACCTGCAGGAATAGACTGCTGGGCCGTCTTAGTGCGTGAACGCAGTAAGAAGGCTCCCCAACAGCTATTTGTGCAGGCTAGTACATAGCTACAAAGAGTTAGTTCCAGCACTGCTCTAGCAATAGGATAGTTTAGGATATCCCCTATATAACTAACAAAATTGTGTTCCAATTTCAAATTCTTTATTTCGTTTTTATAACTCCTACTGTAACTTTGTTTGGGGCCCTAGGGCTTAAAGGGTTGGACAACCCCACCAGACACACTGTCTGTCTTTTCGATCTTTGATCAACTCCTTACCTTTCTTCCCACAAAGGACTTATCCTGGAGACCTGTTGATGAACTCCTAGGAATAGAGTTAGAAGCCATGGCTTCTGGCGAGGTGCTGATGCACCCGGACCTCCAACCATGCCCTGAACTGATCACCGACCCAATGAATAGAAAGAGAATGACGCTAGACACCGACTCAGACGAGCAAGGAAACCAACCCTGGACCGAAGTCAATAGGAAAAAGAAGCTTCCCAGAAGGAACCACACAAGATTTGATGAAACAATGCCTACCCAACAACAAGGAAACCCCAATGGACAGAACAGCAACCAGCCAGCTAGGAGAACAAAACTTACTTCTTCAGAGTCCTGGCTGGAAACTCACCAGAGGCTTTTAAGGCTATTGCAGCCTTTGAGCAAAAACATAAAAATATCCAAATGGTTGCCAAACCTAACAGGACAGGCCAGTGGACCATATCCACCAAAGACTCAAGAGCACTGATCACTCTAAGGAACACCTCAGACATCAAGCAGCAAGAGCTTAAGGAAGAAGAAAAGATCAAGAAACAAGTTGTGGTTGGCTACCCAACTGATATGATGGAAAGCCACCTGTTAATACTGCCTAACATCACTGCGGCAGAACGTATGAAGAATAAAGCAGGCTTCTTTACCAAAGCCATTCTGGTAACTTTCAAGGGACCACACCCGAAGAGAGTGGACCTAGGCATCTTTGGCAGCTTCAAGGTTAACAAATATTACCCTGATCCCCTTAGATGCTATAACTGCCAAAGATTTGGACACCGCAAGGACCAGTGCCAAGCTAAGGTCCCAACCTGCGCAGTCTGCAGCCAAAGACACCCCACACAGGAGTGTATCGACAAGAGGGCTGCAGGAATACCTACAGTTGCTAAGTGCTCTAATTGTAAAAAGGGGCACACAGCAATGGCCTGGGGATACCCTCTAAGAGTAGCAAGGGTAATTGCTGCCCTACCCAAGGTTAAAAGGGACCAATCAAGAGGAAGAGCGGCCCCCAAACCTTTACCTAGGAAAAGGTTCTACATGCAGGAGGAGCTAAGGAAGCACTCCAGAACAAGATCCACGTCCAGAGCCAGATCCACATCTAGAGCTCCTAAACCTACAACTCAAGGGCCAAAACCAATGCCCAGGATTATTTTCATTAAGACCAGGGTCTTAAGAACCACTCTAACTAATCTAGTCACACAGGCAGTGACTGGAAAACTTAATGCAGAAGCTATTGCAGCTAGCATCAAACAAGTCCTGCTAGACTTCGCCTCCAAGACCAAGTCCTCCCAACCCCCCTCTCATGCTATCCAGAAGATCACCTCTCACTCTTCACCTATCATTCAATCACCCCAATCACCTGTACCTTCCACATCCACAGCACCAGATCCCACCCCTATCATCCCATGCATCCCTTCCATCACTCCTTCATCCACTCTCACCCCATCCACCTCATCCACTTCATCTACTGAGGTCAAGGCAATTGCCTTTGCCACCAGGGATCCAAGACAGTTCTCTTCAACATACAACCAGGTATAAGAGTTCTTAACTGGAACTCAGCCGGAGTAAGACCTAAAATATCCTCCCTAATTGCAATATGCAAAACAGAGGACATAGACATAATCCTGCTACAAGAAACACACTTAACAACAGAAAGGAAGATCAAAATACCAGGCTACAATGCCTACACAACACCACAGATAGGCACAGACAGAGGCCTAGCCACACTAGTTAAGACAAGCATACCAACAACAAGGTTACACAACCCCATCGCATGCGGTATCCATATAGAGACACTAGCAGTAACAATAACACTACTGAATCAAAAAATTGACATATACAACATATACAGGAAAATAAACAGGAAAGACACAGGAGAGCTGCAGCTGACACAACTCTTTTCTCACGCAGAAAGAACACCATCAATTATCTGTGGGGATTTTAATGCACACCACCCCATTTTATCATTCCCATCAAGAACAAACCCCTCTGGGGAACACATAGCCTTCGCCCTAGAGGAATTTGAAGGAATCACCCTCCTAAACACAGGGCATCCAACACATGTAAGAGGAGGCAGACTGGATCTGACCTTTGTCACAACAGCAATAAAACATCTAACCAAGTGGTAAGTACACTCAACCCTGATTAGTGATCACTTTGCCACAGTAACAGAATTGGAGATACAACAACTACCTCCTATTCCACCACCTCCACCAAGATGGAATCAGGACCTAGCAGACTGGGTCTGTTTTCAAGTAGCCATAGAGGAATGGGCAGTCAGCTACGTTCCTCCAGAGGACATAGATCAGCTAAAAAAAGACCTAGTTGAGGCCTTTCACAATGCAGCCAACAGAGCTATGCCACTAAAAGCAACAGGAGGTAACTACACATACAGGGACTCCTGGTACTACTGCCCAGAAGTCAGAAGACTAAAAACCAGACTAAACAGAGTCACAAAAATATACAGAAGAAGATCCACAGTAGAAAACAGAGAGCCACTACAAACAGTCAGAACTGAAACAAATCAAAGAATCCATGAAATCAGAATTGAAAAATGGATGGAATGGTGTTCAAGCCTGTCAGGATACACTACTCTACCTGAGCTTTGGAAATGGCTACGCAGAGTAGCAGGAAAAAAGAGGAAGACTCCAATTGCCATACACCCACACCCACAAGAGGAGGCTGAAAGAATTGCAACATCTTTTGCAAACAGAACATTGTCAATCAATCTTTCCCCTGAAACCAGAATGCAACAAGAGCAACTGGCGCCAACCAGGTGGGAAGAGATCAACATAGCCTGCCTACAGCAGGATGACACAGACAACCCATACACAGTTGAGGAACTAAGAGCAGTACAAAAGACAGGGAAAGACACTGCACCTGAAGCTGACAAGATCACCTACACAATGATCAAACACGTGGGTCCAGCAGGTGAAACTGCATTCCGAAGGTTACTAAACAAAACACACCTTGAGCACACAAGGCCTCAAACCTGGAGACAACAAGATACACAGCCAATCCCGAAGCCAAAGGATTCAACAAACCCTAGGCCAATAGCCTTAGTATCCTGTATGGAAAAACAGGAGAAAAAATGGTCCTAAACAGGATAAAATACAAAATTGGCCCCCTAAACAAGCAGCTATATGCATATCAGGAGGGAATTGGTACCTCTGAATGCATCACAGATGTATTAAGCTGCATAAATCAAAACAAGGCAACAATAGTCTTCATAGACTTTGAAAAAGCCTTCGAGCTAGCAAGCCCAGTTGCAATACTGAAATCAGTAGCTAAAAAAGGAGTCAAAGGACACCTACTAGCATGGACTAAAAACTATGTGCTAGGAAGGCAAGCCAGAGTCAAATTTCAAGGAGTGATATCCACATATCATGAATTGGAAAATGGTACACCACAAGGAGGAATTCTAAGCCCCCTCCTATTCAACATCCTCATGGAAAATATAGCCTCACTTCAGCTACCTGAAGTATTAGATATATTTATCTATGCAGATGATGTATGTGTAATAGCTCGAGGGCCAGTCAGGACAATAAAAATGCAAAGAGCACTCAATGCCATCAGCCACAAATCCAATGAGCTTGGACTAAAAATAAACATTGACAAAACAAAAGCAATGACAATTAAAGCCCCAAACCCGGTACAACCACTCACAATAGGAATGGAACCCCTAGAATGGGTGGACAGATACACATAGCTGGGAGTAATAATACACAAACAGCTCACTTTCAAGCATGAGATAAAATATCTCAAGGAAAGAATAAATTCCCTGAAATACAGCTATGGGATATATGAGCAGGCTCAATGATGGAGCAATTGAGCACGTCCAAAAGAAATATTATCTGGCCTGTTCCAGATCATTAGTAGATTATGCCGCCCCAATACTCTTGGGGCTAACGGATCTACAAAAAAGCACAATTGAAGTGATTCAAAACAATGCCATGAGGCTCATGTTAGGAGCCCCAATGTGGACAAGACTGTGCAACCTAAGGTTGGAAACTGGACTACCAACCCTTGAGGACAGAATTGCACTAAGAAATGCAAGCATAGTTGCAAAGATGTTCCTGTCAGACAGAGACTCAATCACCAAAAAGAGAGTAAGAGAGGAACTATCCAAACATCCTGAAGTGCAAACCCCAAGTTCTTATGGCAAAGACCATAGCAATAACATTAAAAGACTTGGCCTAACAGAAATAATCCTACAACTAAACCCTGACACAGCATAGAGTATAATACACATTCCACCATGGAAAAAACAAGTTGCTAAATTCAACTATACCAAACTCCCAAGGGCAAAAGAAAACTTCACAATAGAGGAACTTAGAAACGCAGCAGAAGCAGCTATAAACTCTGTAGAGACAATAGGGGCACAGATTTACTATACTGATGGTACAGTAGATCCTGGAACCCAAACAGCAGGAGCGGCAGTTCACTCCTGCAATTTCACAGCTTGCTGGAGAGCATCCAATAATGTCTCCACCCTGCAGACAGAGCTTGTTGCAATACAGCAAGCATTAAAGTACTCTATTGAAAATGAGGAGGGACCAGTAGTCATTCATACTGATTCACGATCCTCAGTGCAAGCCCTACAGCAGGACAAAAACAAAGAAAACACGTCCCTGATAGCGGACATTAAAATCCTCTTAAATCAGCATAATGAAAGAACAGACTAGTAACACTAAACTGGATCCCCAGTCACATCGGGATACCAGGGAATGAAAAGGCTGATGAGCTAGCCAAAAGCACCAAATACATTCACAATGTACAGGTGCACATACAGCCTGCACTGCAACAAATCAAAAACAAAATAAAGACACAGATCAAAGACAACCTAATCAAGGAACTACACATGAGGATAGAGAATGGCTCTCCCTCTGCCACATGGTTCAAATGGGCCACAGAACTAGAACCTCCACCCATAGACAGACACACCCCAAGGAAACAGGCTGTATGTATACACAGACTCAGGCTGGGATACAAAGCAAACTGGGAACTCGCAGATGACATCCAGAGAACGTGTGAACACTGTGATGTCATACCACAACAAGCCCTCCTGCACTATTTACTAGAATGCAGAGAAACAGCACAGCTACGAGGTGATCTACTTGTAGACACCAACTCACCACAGGCCGTGAAAGAAGTGGCCACACTGGCAAAAGCAATTGTCGAAAGCATAGCCGCACACGCACAGTTGCTTTCAACACTACCTCCACCAAGGTAAGACCTCATCATTTCATGCACCATCTCATCCCCTCATTGTAAGGCTCTATTCACATCATCCCCTTTAACTTCTCAACTAACCTACCACTAAAAATCTCTCCGCAGGGACCCTAGGGAGTAAAGGGTTGGACAACCCCACCTGCACCGTTTTTCTCTAATCTTCAAAAGCCTTACACCCCCAATTTTCAATCTACCACTATCCGAGAAATGATGGCCCTCTACTACTACCACCATCATCCTTACCCTATCCACATCTTTTTCTACTACTAAAAACCTTTCAAATTTCCATTAATGCAATCACCTTACAGATTACCTACGGGCCAACCAAGGGAAAGGCCCGTGCCAACAACAAGTGTTGGCTTTAATACCCCAAGAAGAAGAAGAAAGAAGATAAGTTCCTCTTTATTTTTCTTGCGAATACTTGTGAGTAGAGTTTCCGACCTTAGAGGACCACATTTATAGTCTCGTTTTCTATAAGTTACGCAAATTCCCAAGGTATGAACACGTTGATACATAATGTATATATACTGTATATATCAGATCAGTTTTACTCCCAGACTAGGACATTTAAACAAGAACATAAATCAATGGAGGATATCGAAACGCACTTGTTAAATTGTAGTCAAATTTACTTTGATAGCTAAAAGTTAAATTTTACATAAATGAGTGATTATGCAAAGACAATCTCAGGGGATTTATAAGTCAATGGCACTTTAACAAAATTAGGACAAGTCCAAAGAACAAGGGTAAATCACCACTTCTAATCTTATACACACACGCACCACCATGACACCCGATAACAGATTGGCTCAAAGTTTGAGCCTGAGGCCCTGAGCAAAAGCTGTCTCCTTCGTCGTGCATTCAGGTTTTATACGAGGAAAGGAGACAAGTTATACAATTACAAAGTATGTAAGACAGCCTACAAGATTTACATTAACACAAAAAACCTTGAAGCAAATTCAAAGATTAACAGAAAATAAACTCAAAACACACAGTATGTGAGAAATTCCTCTCACAACGATTTAACATAACATTTTTGTGTGTGCATCTGTATAACCATAATCTTCCTCATACCTTAAGGTTATTAGTATTGCATGTTCATACAGGTTATCGATTGATTTATTATTGAGAATTGTCGTTTGTCGGGTAATCGGCAAACAGGAATTATGTTACTGGGTTTGTGTTTTTATTCATGAAACCAAAATTTGCATGTCTTCGTATTTTGTAGAAATGTGTTCTTTATTGCATAATATGATAAGAGTTAAAGAACCACATCTTATGAGAGAATGACCTCTTACGTTATTGTTTGTTTCATGCATGACTATGGTTTTAGTATGTCACATCTTACGTATGGTCAATCACCATAGAATATGCTTACAAAACGTTAATAGATATTTCAGTTTTAATAATATTCTTTTATGTACTTCTAGCGGATGTGTTGTACAGCGTGTGGTAGTAGTTGAAGGTGTTACTCACTTGTTTACATCTCGCCAGAGAATCCATTAGTTGAGGTCAAATGTTAGAAGACAACGAGGGCAGTGTTCGCCCCATGATTCACCTAGTTCACACTCATCCATAGATGTACGGGCTGTGAGCTCGAAGGACATGATGGTGGGTTATAATAAAAGATTATCACTAAAAGAGTCACTTTAATGGAGAATGTGGGAGGCAGCAGTACACAGTTCCTTCAGCCATGAACTTGCCGGTTACACTATACGGACAAAAGAGAGCGGCGTCATGCCATGCACATTATGACAAGAATTATGGGTAAAAACAAATGATTGCACCCAAGCGCATAATCAACATTACCAATGCATCATAAATAAAAGTTTAATATTCGAACACCCCCTCATAAACTTTTATTTTCATCAATCTGAAAATTACTATACATCAAACAAATATATGCATCATGGTAATCAAAAAAAAAAAAAAAAAGAATACATAGCTATCAAATGTCAATATTACAAAACCATTAATGACACAAATTAAAATAAATCAACTTTGCTTTAGTTACTGGTTTTGTAAACACATCGGCTTTATTTTCACTTGAGGGGACATACACTATATCAACATTTTACTCATAACTTCATTAAGGATAAAACAATAGCGTATGTCTATATGTTTAGACCTTTGATGGTAAACAGGGTTTTTAGCAAGTTTAATTGCCCCTTGGTTATCAACAAATAATTTGATGGGTTTGACTTCAACATTAATCATATCAGTTAACAACTGCTGCAAAAATTTTGCTTCTTGGATAGCAAAAGTCAATGAAACATACTCGGCTTCACAAGAACTTAAAGCTACATTGCTTTGTTTCTTACTCTTCCAAGAAATAAGAGCACTATCAGCATTCATTTGGTAACAATAACCTGAAATACTTTTGCGATCTTCAGAACTACCCCAGTCTGAGTCGCAGTAACCAGAAATCTCAATAGTATCGTAAGACCTCTTAAAAACAAGGTAATGTTGTTTAGTACCTTTAAGAAATTTTAGAACATATTTACACATAGCCAAATGACTTTGAGTTGGCCTAGCCATATACTGTGAAAGTTTAGACACAACAAAAATTAAATCAGGCCTAGTACAAGTCATGATATATATCAAGCTTCCAACAATGTTTCTGTAAAGAGTACTATCAACTAGTTCAGGACTTTCCTCAAAAGTACACTTATTAACACTTAGATCACAAGGAATTGACTTTGGGTTGCATTCATCTATTTTGAACTTTCTCAAAACTTTCTCAAGGAACTTACTCTGGTTCATTTTTATACAATCTCCATCAAAAACAAACTCAATACCCAAAAACCATGAAAGTTTCCCTAAATCTTTCATCTCAAATCTATGACACAATACACGTTTAGTGTCAAACAGAGCTTTCTCCTTACTACTGGCAATGATCATAACACTAGGTGGCGGCAGCGATATATCGGCAGGTCGTGGTGGAGGCTGTGCTGATGATGTTGGAGCCTGCTGCCAGTTGTTGGACGGTTCTGTGTTTGTCGCGAGCAGTGTCGGACGGATGTGGGACTTGTTCCTCCTGAGGCACGCTCCGTTTTGGGCTTCCACAATGTATGATTGGGGTTCTTCTGACTTACGTACCACTCTGCCTGGCACCCATGTGTGGCAGGCCTTGTCGAATATTCGGACTGGTTGTTCAGGTTGGAGGTCTGTGAAGTGCCGTTGTGTCCGATTTGGTCCTAGGCGGTCCTGGAGGTGGTTGTGGGTCGTGATGTGTGCGAGATGTGGTTCGTATTGGCCTGGTAGGTCAGTGGTCACATTGCGACCAAACATGAGCTCTGCGGGGCTGGTTGTCTTATTGTCGATCGGGATGGCCCGTAAGTGGAGTAATGCAGTATGCATATCACCGCCTGTCTCAAGGCATTTTTTGATAATCGGCTTGCATGTTCCAACTGCGCTCCGCGAGGCCATTGAACTGAGGGTAATGTGGGCTTGATGTGATGTGCTCAATACCCCAGGCTTTTGTGAAGTCCCTCATGGCTGCTCCCGTGTATTGAGGTCCGTTGTCTGAGACCAGGGTTTTGGGGCATCCGAACAGCGAACACAGGAATTTGAGGTGGTTGGCCACACTTTCAGATGACAGGTTTTTTAGTTCGGTGACTACCGGGAATTTTGTGAAATAATCAGTTGTGATCAGATATGTCTTGTGGCCAATTTGGAAGATGTCCGAAGCGACTTTGAACCGGGGCATTGGGGGAATGTCATGATGCGTGGTTTCACTAGGACTTTGCTGGGGCTGGTACTTCTGGAATATCTCACATGCCCTGACCTTGTCCTCTATATTCTTTGCGATGTTGGGCCAGAATACACACTCCCGTGCCAGGGCTTGTGTTTTTGTGATCCCTTGGTGGGACCGGTGTAGCTGGTCCAGTATCCGGCCTCTGACTTCTTTGGGAATGATAACTTGTCGCCCTTTGAACATGACTCCGTCTTCTACGGCAAGGCATTCTCTGTATGAGAAAAACTGGCAGATATCGGGGTGACAGCCTTTTACTGAGGTAGGCCAACCCTCGATGATAGTATGCTTGAGAGTGCGCAGCACTGGGTCGGTGTCAGACCTATGGCGGACCTCTTCCAAAATCTGGGGACCAAATTTTATGAGTGCAACTGATATCACATCGATGTCATCTGGTTCCAGTCCATCCACTCGTGTATCCAAAGGGATTTCCTTGTCATTTTGTGGGTTAGGAAGGCGTGATAGGGCGTTGGAGAGTACAAGGGTTAGTCCTTCCTTGTACTTGACCCTCATGTCATACCCCAGCAGTTTCAAGAAGAGACGTTGTAGTCTAGGTGGGGCACTGATCAGTGGCTTCTCCCAGATATTAATGAGGGGTTTGTGGTCAGTGACAGCTTCAAAGTCTCTTCCGTATAGGTAGGTATGGAATCGTTGCACGCCGTATACTAGGCCAAGGGCCTCTCGCTCGATATTGCTGTAATTTGCCTGCGTTGGTGTCAGGGCTTTGCTGGCGAAGGCTATTACCTTCCCGTCTTGGATGAGGGCCGCCCCGAGGCCTTTTTGTGATGCATCGACTTCAAGAGCCACGGGTCGAGTTGGGTCATAGTAAGACAGCGTGCTTGATGGCACTATTTGGCGTTTCAGGTGTTGATAGGTGGATTCATGGTCTTCTTCCCATTGGAAGGGCACATCTTCCTTGACCAGATCTCCAAGTCTTTGTGACTGAGCTGAGTAATGTGGTACATAGGGGCTGAGGTAAGTCATTACTCCCAGGAATCTCTGTAGTTCCTCTTTATTGGAGGGTGACGGCATGTTATGCACGTCGTGTACCTTTGACGGGTCTGGCATCATGCCCTTGCTGGTATAGCGTGTTCCGAAAAAACTCGATTTCTGGTTTTGAAATGGAGCATTTCTTCGAGTTTAGGCTGAGTCCGTGTTGGGCTGCACGCTGCATGAACCCCATCAGGTTTTTGTCGTGTTCCGACTGGTCTTTCCCACATATTGCCACGTCATCAGCGATGCCAACAACACCTGAGAGATTCTCGATGATGGAGTCCATCCTGGCTTGAAATATGTCCTGGCTTACATTCAGCCCAAATGGTAGCCTTGTCCAACAATACCGGCCGTGTGGTGTTCGGAACGTTGTCAGAAGTTGTGAGTCCTCGTGTAGCGGTATACTCCAGTAGCCTGCTTTGGTGTCTAGCTTGGAGAACACTTTTACTTTGGAGAATACTGGGTTGATCTCTTCTAGAGTGGGAATCTTGTGGGGACATCTTTTGAGGTTTTGGTTGAGCCGCTTGGGGTCCAGGCAGATCCGTAGGCTTCCATCGGGTTTTGTGACATACACAAGGCTGCTACACCAGTCTGTGTGTTCCGTTACGCGTCTGATAACCCCCTCTTTCTCCATAGTGTCAAGCTCGGACTTGATGCGGGGCTTCAGGTGGATACTCACCTTACGGGGCGGATCACAGAAAGGGATCACGTCATCCTTGAGGTGGAGCATCGTGGGCTCTTTTAGTTTGCCAATACAGTCAAACTGTGCTGGGAATTGCGCTTTTAGTTGTTCGACTGACCTAATAGGGCCTTGTTGGCTTGGTTGCTCAGGTATTCCAGTAACGTCGTTGACATTGATATCCACAATACCGAGTTTTTGGCATGAGGGAAGGCCAAGTATGGCTGGACCAGACACATCGACCACAAAGAACTTTTCTTGCGAGAATGCTGGGTTGCTGAGTTTGCGGACACTGAGCATTAGTGACCCTAGGCAGGGAATATTGTCGCCACTGTATGATGTTAGTCTTACTGACGGTTCTGGGGATAGTACGAGGCTGGTGGGTGCATCACCAAACATTTGCTTGTATGTCCGCAAGGGCAGCTTACTGCCACCAGAACCCGTGTCGATTTTGAGTTTCAGGGGCCCATAGGCTGGGGGGTTTTCATGCTTGATCATGAGCTTTGAGAATGCTTCTCGTTTCGGTGCCAATCCTATGTCAGATATCGTTATCATGTCGAAGTCTGGCATATAATCTGTTTCTTCATCAAGATTAGGGTTTTCATTAACCATAACTTCGTGTTGCCTGTGGTTAGGAGCCCGATTCGGCCGTCGGTAGGAGCGCCCTCTTGTCTTGCTCTGACGTTGTGTCTGCTTCATGTTGTCTCCTGGCATTGTTCTGCCTCCATCAGTTTTGCGGCACATCTTTTTCCAGTGCCCCTTGATGCTACAACCACTGCATCTGTCATTGTAAGCGGGGCATGACCTTATGGGATGGCTAAGCCCACAGTTGTCCGTGGTTTGTAGTTTGTTCCGTGGCTCGTTGCTTTCCCTTCGAATTGCATCCACGTTGGTATGGCTTGTACTTGTGTTCTCAGAGCTCATCTGTATGGAGCGTAATGATGCCGTGGAGGCCGTAATGGCCTCGTATTCCCGACCTCTCTCTAGAACGTTGCTCACAGCATAGCCCTTCGGTTTAGTTAGGAGTTCTTTCCGAAATTCTTCGAATTGTGTTCGTAGTTTAGTCATTTCGATAAGTCGTTCGTTGAGTTCTCTGTCTTCAAACTCGCACTTGTCGCTTTTTCACGGAGTCTGGCCAGGAATTGACTGATTGTTTCAGCAGGTTTCTGTTTGGTATTTGCAAATTCGAGGCGGTGAACTCGGAAATTTATTTTGACCATTGCATCAACCTCACTTTCAATAAGCCTCCATATGTTCTGCGGCACACGTTGCTCCTGTTCAGTGAGGCCGCTCGCCAAGATACGCCTCATTCCCTCATCGCCGAGGGCAATCTTAATTTTAGTTGCTTGCTTGCCCGGGTCTGTGACTTTTTGGTCTTCGAGGTTTAAGTTCATGCGCGCCTTGAATGCACGAAACGACTCGGCCATGGGCTGGTGAGCCCAGTCCATACTTGGGCATTTAGGCTGGGCCATGATTGGATTTGGTTTTGAGAGGGTGTTACATAATAGATAGATAGTGATTGGATTAATAACACAGTTTATGGTTCACAAAGAGAGACATATAATAAGAGTATGGGAATCACTACAAAAATTTGTCACTGGTAGTCGGCACCGTTTTCAGATTTGTTTACACTGCTGAATGTACGTCGTTGTTTAGCTCATTTTGTGAAGTAGTGCGCAGATAACAATGGCCAAAATACTTGTAAGTAATCTATTTATAACTTTCTTCACTATTCTCACTGTAATCACGGTGCACTAATGTCCATTCTATTCCATATCCTCACGATATAAGTTATGTACGTTTGTTATCTGGGCCGGTATGACAGTCTATGTCCGGTTGCCGTTGGGTGTAAATGGCGTCATCTGCGGCCGCTGGTAATAAACTCGGGCTGATTATGAGTCTCCTTCTCAGTTATTACGGACAGGAGAGGTATGTAAAGTGTCTCTATGGTCCGGGTTTGTTGATGGAATGGCGTGGGGTGCGTTACCACGCTGCCACCAAGATATAATATGCAAGAGGTTGCAGTGATTAAAGGACAGGACTTGATGGCTTGGGTGCTAGGTAGAGACTGCCCTTTATTCAGACGCTACATCGGACTACATGATACCACAGATCTAGGCTTACAAACATTCACAGTTGCACTAGAAAATCTAGTAGGCCTATTAGCCTTTCTACATTCATCAAAATTGTGTGTAATGGTTTTGCATTCTTTGCATCACTTACCTCTGTCTTTCTTCAACTTACACTCGAAAGACTCATGTCCAGTCTTACCACATGAATACATCTTACTGACGAGCCACTGGCAGATCCACCACACTGAAAATCAGGATTCTTCTTATAATTCACCTTAAGGACGTTCTCACTCTTCACATCAGGCCTGTGTGCCTCTCGACTCCTCAGGCTTTCTTCATAATTCCGTAGCAGAGACTTGAATTCCGGAAACGTAGACTCACTATCCTTCTGCATAACAACAGTATTAAATGGAGTAAATTCTTCTGGAAGACCCTTCAACACCAAAGCAATAAGAAGGCAGTCGCTGATTGTCTCACCAGCTGACTTTAACGAAGTAGAGGTTGCCTCTGCTCGAAGAAAATAATCCGTTACACATTCTTTCCCTCTCATTTTCAGTGATGTCAGCTCCGTGTAGAGGGAGATGATTCTTGGTTTCCTAGTACCTCGGTAATGGTCCCGTAGAATCTTCAATGCCTTTCTTCCATCGTTGACTGCATCTCTCATTATTAATTGGAGGCTCTTATCATCTAGAACTTGAACGATCTTGGCAAAAATGTCAGCATTTTTAGCACTGAATTCCGCTGAAGTTTGATCTTCTCTTTCATCTAGGGTAAGTTTTCGAAGTCTCAGATGGGCTAGAAATTTTATCTCCCACATTTCATATTTCTCCTCATCACCATCAAAATACAACTTCCTCTTGCTTGAGCTGGGCCCATAACCTGTGAGCTCGAAGGACATGATGGTGGGTTATAATAAAAGATTATCACTAAAAGAGTCACTTTAATGGAGAATGTGGGAGGCAGCAGTACACAGTTCCTTCGGCCATGAACTTGCCGGTTACACTACACGGACAAAAGAAAGCGGTCACGCCACGCACATTATGACAAGAATTATGGGTAAAAACAAATGATTGCACCCAAGTGCATAATCAACATTACCAATGCATCATAAATAAAAGTTTAATATTCTAACACGGGCGTGATGCTACACAGAATCATATTTGTCACACACCACCAACCAGCTAATTACATTTAAGAAATGTGTTTAAAATTGCATACTGTGTGTTTTGATTTTGTTTTTATGTTATCTTTGAATTTGCTTCAAGGTTTTTTGAGTTAATGTATAATCTTGTAGGAAGTCTTACATACTTTGTAATTGTATAACTTTTCTCCTTTCCTCGTATGAAATCTGAATGCACGATTTTGCTTAGGGCCTCAGGCTCAAACGTTGAGCTGATCTGTTATCGGGTGTCGTGGTGGTGGTGGTTGCGTGTGTGTGCATAAGACTAGAAGTGGTGATTTACCCTTATTCTTTTAACTCTGTCGTAATTTTGTTAGTGTGCCATTGACTTATAAATCCCTTGAGTTTGTCTTTGCATAATCACTCATTTATGTAAAATTTAATTTTTAGCTATCAAAGTAAGTTTGACTACAATTTACAAGTACGTTTCAATATCCTCCAATGATTTATGTTCTTGTTTTAATTTATAGTTGGTAATTAAGAATTGATCTGATTCTTATTTAACATCAAGGTGTTCATACTAAGAAGTTTGTGTAACTTAGAGAAAACGAGACTACAAACTGCGGTCCTCTAAGGTTGAAAAGTCTACCTGTGAGTACTCGCGAGAACGATATATATATATATATATATATGTATATATATATATATATATATGTGTATATATATATATATATATAGGCCTATATATATATATATATATATAGGCTATATATGTATATATATATATATATATGTGTGTGTGTGTGTGTATGTATATATATATATATATATATATTATATATATATATATATATATACATATATATATATATATATAGAGAGAGAGAGAGAGAGAGAGAGAGAGAGAGAGAGAGAAAAAAAAAACTTGTCTCGTATCTTATTGAAACTTATGAGCCGAGTTTATGTCAGTAGGGACTGCTCAGTAGATGAAAGGACTTAGAGTGTAGTCCTATTGTTGAGAGTTATATGACTGTAGTACTATTGAATATCGGTTATACTAATTAATGGTTTATTGGGGGAGAGAAAACTCCCGTTATTCCTTAGAAGCCGTAAACGGAGCAGTTGTTACGAAAAGACTTTTGTAGCAGCTTTATAGTCAGTAACAACATTAAGTATACGGTCCACTTTATCCATCTTTTTTTCACCACAGCTTTTTACCCTTTTTTGGTCCTTCGAACCGGATGATATAAGGATCAACGTAAGATTATTAGCTATCGATGTTTTTTAGCTTTGAATTAGATCGATCTATATCATCATTGCTTAATTGTTGAATTGTTAAGTATTTTGACCTTATGTGTCGTGAATTTTCTCCGACTTATTGAAATGAATGATTCTAGGCCCGATGGAATGGGCCGATGACAAGACCTTGAAGAGGTTTGCTTTCCAAAACTATTCAGGATTCAATAAAATATCATCACAATTTTCAAATTTATTACAAAAATAACCATTTTATAGAGAAATAACACACAATAACACTTTAAGCTAATTGAAAAATAGAACTGTCACCCTTAGGGGGTCTGCAACATGTGCTCATGAAACACAAAGTCCACGTTGGACTAAAAAAGACTAAATTTTCACAATTACAACGATAATTCCTTGGTTAATCACCTACCAAGGTCCACAGGCGTATCTTAATGCATAAAACTAATCCCCAGTCCCAGGGATGACAATTTTACTGACCGATATAAAGTTACATACAATACTCAGAAAAAGGAACCGACCTGGTATCACGTGGCTTGGAGCGGAGACAGAGACGAACAATAGCAAAACTTACTGGGTTGGAGGTTTAGGCAGAGATGAACGAGCGTTATGCTGGACAGCTCCGAGGAAAACTACGATCTCCCGCGCTAACTAAAGTGTCCTTGGGAGATGCAAGGGAACTCTTACGTTATTTATTCAATAAGGGGTTTGATAAAGCTTCTTTATCGACCACAAGACAGAGAAACAATCAAAGTCTTACTTCAGATCAAAGAGTAAACTTAATACTTCAGCTGAAGGCCATAATTTCCCGTAATCCAACAAACTAGAGAGTCCTTGGCTCTAAACATATACATCGATATTTTCATTGTGGTGAAACAGTATAATTTTTGTAATTTGTAAATAATAAATACTTTGTCTCTCTGACACCCGCTCCTTCCCCACCAGGTGATTGAATAATATAATATATTTTTTGTAATTCGTAAATAATAAATACTTTGTCTCTCTGACACCCGCTCCTTCCCCAGCAGGTGGTTGAATTTTATGCCACAATACCGTCACGTACTGGACAACACTCATTCGCAGAAACGCCTGCGAGATCTTCCAATCTTACCTCAATTTAACACAACGTTCGTGGAGTTAAATGGCGGGGTTTTCGAGTGATCAGTTCGAAACTCCCGACATCCTCCACACCCGAAATAAAGGGGCGGTGAAACGTCGGTCAATTAGGCAAGACTGGATTCGGGGGAGGAGTAACCACTCCAAGACTCTGTTAGGCTCGTTGCGTAGCGCTCCACAACGACTCTAACGAAGTATACACAATATACATCAACAGAAATATTACCCCGGGCAATCAACTCTTACAAGTGTACACAGAATGGCAATGCAAAAAAAAATGTACCCAGACATATAATACATACATGAATCAATCAATAGGCAAATAGGCAATGGGCCTGCAATAATATCTCAAATGAGCAATAAGCAATGTATATATGCACAAGAATGGCAATACGGGAAAAATTTTACCCAGACATATAATACATACATGAATCAATCAATAGAAAGGCAAATAGGCAATGGGCCTGCAATAATATCTCAAATGAGTAATGTATACATGTACAATCATAAATTGAACAAACTTATACATACATTAAATCATAAGGCAATCTGCCCTTAATCAATCAATGGAATTACCCTTCCCACACTGCCACACCTTGGCAATTACTCTAGGGGAAACAAGAGGGGGGGGGGGCCTGGTTCTGTACAACGCTCGATTTGTATGTATGAGAGAAACCCTCCCATCCCCGTACTCCACACCCGACGCACTTCCAACCTCTGTGGATTCAAACTCACCTGCACTTACTTCTTTCTCACCCTCCCTACCTACCAGAAGGGACTCTCCCATTTTCCTTTAGATGTCCTCGTTTTGAAGTAATCGTTCCATCAAATCTCGCTGCTTCGTAGCAGCCTTTCTCAATGGGCGTGCGGAACGTCCTTGTGCGCCCTTTGTCTCTGATTCTGCGTCACTTTCACTCATCTCACTTACCGTATTGTTATCACTATTTACGTCACTACCTAAGACCTCTGTGGCTGGTTGTTGAGATGTCATAGCCTGAACCATCTCCTGGTTGTCCCCAGACGTCTCAACGATCCCTGGCAGTCCTGCTGTTAAACCGTACGCACCCTCGATTTCGACGTCACCATCGTCTTCTCCAACACCATCATCGTCATCAGAGGGGGCAATCTCCAGGGGAACCAGGTGGCTGACAGCTCGCAGCGACTCGACACCCTCGAAAAACACCTTGGCTGAATGCACGACTCCGTCGTCGTCAGGATATGTCTCCACAACATGTCCAAGGGGCCACATAGCCCTTTTTTGATTTTCTTGCTTGACCAGCACGACATCTCCGGAGTGAAGCTTGGAAGGTTCCCCAGATCGACAGTCGTGTCTGGCTCTCAGGGCACTCAAATACTCTTTTCTCCACCTCTCTCGGAAGGCTTTCAAAGAGTCTGTCAGCTTCAAATAATGATCACGGAGCCTCCGGGAGGTGAAGGTCGCATTAAGGTGGTCGTCTGGCAAGATCAGTGCCATGAGGTTGATTGGGCTTCCTCTCACTAAATGGGAGGGGGTGAGGACCTCATCCTCGCACTTGTCGCCGCTGTACATTAGAGGCCTGTTATTAACCACCGCCTCGGCCTCCTTCACTAATGTTAGTACGTGGGTGTTCGGCAGGTACTTCTTCCCGAGGGCTATCTGGAGGACACGTTTTGTCACTCCGATTAGGCGCTCAAAGAACCCACCTTTCCAAGGTGCATGGGGTGTCTGAAAACGCCATTCAATTCCAGTTTTCCTCAGGAACTGCTGGACTTCATCCTCTTCATAAAGTCCCTGAAGGAGGTTGCTGGCAGTCTTGAACGTTTGATGATTATCAGATGTGATGAAAGACGGAGCACCGTGGGTAGCACAAAAGCGACGTAAGGCTAATACAAATTCCTCCACTTCCAGGGAGGGGCAGAAATCGAGGTACACGGCCCTGCTGGCCATGCAAGTCACGATCAGTATGTAGCCTGGCCGGGTTTCAGTCCGTATGGCCGCTGTGTGGTCCACTCCGACTGCTGTAAAGGGCTTTGTTAGGTTGATCCTTTCCTTCGGTAGGGGGAGGGGGTGGTGGCTGTCTCAGCAGGGGCTGGAAGACTAGCACGCATTCTGGACACTGCCGCACGGTCCGCCTCGAAATGGAACGTAGGCCCGGCAACCAGCATTTCTGTCGAAAGATACCCATTAGTGTATTCACACCACAATGTAAATGCAAACTATGCAAATATCTTAGATAAGCCCTAACTAAGTGCCCTTTGGCTGGCAAAAGAATTAAATGTTTCATTTCCTCTACTTGGGACACTCGTCCCCTAGTGCAAATTAACTTATTATCTAACACTAGATTTAATTGTCTGACAAAATTAGTAACTTCACGAGGGGGTCTGACTCCACCCTCCAAGTAAGCATAGACTGTAGGCAAATAATGTTTTTGCTCTAATTGGACAACAATACTGAATGGATGCCGTTTTAATCTGGTAAATTTTTGAATTATCCTAGCAACTCTCAATAAGAATCGGAACTCTACTTCCCTCTGTAGAATTTCCCATATCTCTCCTGGTGGAACAGGTCTTATTTCCTCCCTCATTTCTTGTACCGCTGCCATTACGGTTCCTTCATTGGTTGGATCGTCCTCCTTGTAAGGAACAGGCTCTCCCGTGGTCCTTAGGAACTCTGGAACATTCCGCCAAAGAGGGTTTTTTAGCAGTTGTTGCGTCGTTGCTCCTCTGGACAGGACATCAGCAGGATTCTGTTTGCTTGGGACATGGCTTAGACTGAAACGGCAAACCTGATGAAGAAAAACAATCTCCGCCACTCTGTTAGATATGAATACATTTTTGTTATCTTTGGCATAGGGAGATGCTACCCATGCCAACGTGACCTTACTGTCGGTCCACATGACTATCTCTCGTGGCTCTATCAGCCCTTTGAGTGTCCTGGCTAATCTGCAGCCTAACAACAATGCTAATAGTTCTAGCATGGGAATTGTCAACTTGTTCATCCCCTTTGGAGTGATCCTCATTTTACTAGTGAGTAGGCTTACCTGATTGCAATTGTCCCTAGTATATGCTACTGTGCCGTATGCCTTACTGCTGGCATCGGTGAATACATGGAGCTCTAAACCTTTCTTGCCTACCGCTCTTGGAAATGTGATGTTGCTTACCGCTTTCAATTCACACAACAACTCACTCGCTTCTCTAGCTTTCTCTCTCTTTAACACATCATCCCAACCTATGTTATCCTCCCATAGTTGTTGGAGGAAAAGCTTTCCTCGAACAAATAATGGGCTTATCAAGCTTAGAGGATCATAAATGGAGACCAACATGGAAAGGACCCTACGCTTCGTAGGTACCCATCCCTCCCCCAATTCATTGATTCTCTTACTTTCTTTCACACACAATTGGTCGACGTCTCGAGCCCATCGCAGCCCAAGTACGTTCACATTCACCGGCTCATTCCACTGCTTCTCGCTATCGAAGGCTAAGTTATTGGACGCCCACCCTTCTAAAGGCATACCAGCCCCTTTTAAGATCTTATTGACAGATTCATGCTCCTGCCTCATGCTCTCTACATCCTCGAAAGTACTAAGATAATTATCTACGTAAAAAGACTTCGCCAAATCTGGCCTACCTTCCCTTTTGAAATGACAATTTAAAACCTGTTGCAACAAAAATGGACTCGCTGTGATGCCGAACACCACGACTCTAAAGGCGAAGGTGAGCGCTCGACCTGCTACCTCGCACCACAGAAATCGTGTGTATTTGGCATCACGGGGATCTAATAAGACACGGTGGAAGGCCTTGTTGATGTCGGCTAGCATGGCATATTCGTTCAACCTGAAACCTTATAAGCAAATGATATGCTAATTCTACTAGATTGGAGCCAGGTAAGAGGCATTCATTCATCGATTTATGACCCTTAGATTTTGCTGAGGCATTAAAGACGATTCTGAGGGGGGTGTACCAGCCGTGTGTCACACGATCATACATAAATTATTTTGTATATATTATGCTTATATCTGTGCTCTTCCCTCGCACTAAAAAGAACCAGAATAAACATGTCTATGTGTCGCATATGTAACATTGTCATTTCTCGAACATGTATTTTCCTGTTGCCTTGAGGTTTTGTATATAAAGGAGAGTGTTCTTTAATAATACTACTCAGTTGATTGCTTCCTGCCTTTGTGTCCTAACCTTTCTCTCGGCCCGTCACATTGGTGACCCCGGAAGTCGACTCGCTTCCACCGCCTTCCACCGCCACCCCCTCGCCCCTCCATCGTTGGTACTATGACGGACTCTACGGCAGTTGGCGCTACGGCCACTTCATTCAAACTTTCATCGTTTGCCAGCGGAGAGGCGTTTGCTTGGTTTCAGCGAGCAGAAGTCCAGTTTTGCATCAGGGGCGTGACTCGCTCAACCACCAAAGCAGATCATGTTCTCGCCGCGATACCCGAGGACACCTTCCCAGAAATATCCGACTGGCTTGTGAACAAGGAGACACCTCAATAGCGTATGACGCCCTCAAAACACACCTTCTGCAGCAGTACTCGCCGTCGCCAGCCGCCCATATAGCAAAGCTTTTTCAGCTCTCGCAACAACAGTTGGGGGACCAAAGGGCTTCGCTTGCCCTCAGGGAAATGACCAGTATCGATCGCCTTCAACCTGCCGCAGACGGCTCTCCTCGTGAGGTGAACCTACTTCGTGCCCTTTGGATACGCCGTTTACCCGGACCTATACGCGCTGCCATACCTGATGTCGATAGTTTACCCATAAAGGACTTGATGACCAAAGCCGACGCCCTTATGGACAACCACTTCAAGACCTCCATCAACGCCTCCACCCCTGACGAAGAGGATGCCTATTCAACTTCACCCGAAGCTGACATGAATGCCGTAGGACATACACGCCTACCCCGTGACGTGCCGAAGCAGCGACACAGCCGCCCACCACCCACCAATCGCTCGCGCCCCAACGAACGACTTCTACAGCCACTTACTACTTCCCATCCGCCGCAGTTTTGCTACTACCACTTCAGATTCGGGGCAACCGCGAAGAAATGTGCCAAGGATTGTCAGTGGCCAAAAAACGTGTAAGTAGGCCATCGCTCGTGGCGGTGGCCTCCCGTGTTTCTAATCTTTTCTTTTTACAGGATGCAGGAACGGGCGTGCGATTTTTGGTAGACACGGGTGCTTGTCGTTCTCTTTTGCCAAGGAAACTCTTCAAGGCAGGACGTAGTCTGTCTACATCTGCCGACGTCCGCTTAGTAGCTGCCAATGGATCTGCGATACCCACCTACGGTTACGAGAACCTCACATTATCGTTCGGAAACGGTAAATTCAATGGGAAGTTTCTCGTTGCTGACGTCACAATGCCAATCCTTGGTGTGGATTTCCTCTCTCATTTCCACCTTCTGGTCAATGTCGCCCACCGACGATTGGTCAACGCAGACTCGTACTTGTCGGCACCTCTTCAACCCGCCCCCTCTAACCTCGCTCTCCACATCAGCGCACCCACAGATGCCTACGCCCACCTCCTCACGTCGTACCCGGAAGTTTTCCGTCCAGAACTTCGACAAACGCCCACGGTTCCTACCAAGCACGGTATTTATCACCATATCAAGACGACGGGACCCCCAGTCTTCGCAAAATTCAGACGTCGGGCACCGGAACGATTGGCAGCCGCCAAACAGACGTTCGCTGAAATGGAGGAAATGGGCCTTTGCCAAAAGGCCTCCAGCCCATGGTCGTCACCCTTACACATCGTTCTGAAGAAAGACGGCTCCCTCCGTCCGTGCGGGGATTACAGGCGCCTGAACATGCAAACAGAACCGGATCACTACCCCCTCCCAAACATTGCTGACGTGACCTCCTACCTGTACAAAGCAAAGGTTTTCTCTACGCTCGACCTCCTTAAGGGGTATTATCAGGTGCCTATGAACCCAGAAGACATCCCCAAGACCGCCATTTTCCTCAACCTCAGCGTCGTTTCGCACACATTCACGTCGACGTTGTAGGCCCCCTACCCACATCACAAGGACATCGTTACCTGTTTACTGTCATCGACCGCTCCACTCGTTGGCCTGAAGCCATTCCCATGGAAACTGCAACGTCCGCCTCATGTACATCTGCCTTACTCTCTGGATGGATTTCAAGATTCGGTATCCCTGAGCATATTACTTCTGACAGGGGAACCACTTTCACCTCTCAATTGTGGACGTCATTAGCGAATCTCCTGGGCATCACCCTACATCAGACAACGGCCTACAACCCCGCTGCCAATGGAATGGTTGAACGTTTTCATCGCACCCTCAAAGCAGCTTTGATGTCCCGCTGCAAGGATTCCAACTGGTTTACTCAGCTTCCCTGGGTCCTCCTGGGACTAAGGACCACTCCTAAAGACGCCCTCGACGTCTCGGCAGCTGAAATGGTGTATGGCGACCCGTTGGTCGTCCCTGCCGAATTTTTTCCTTCTACAACCTCCTCCGACGATCTCCAGCGCATACGTCACGTCGTGGGAAAATTTACTCCATGCCGCCAGACTTACAAGCCCCCAGCGAAGCATCACATACCAAGACTTGCATTCTGCATCGCACGTCTTCCTGCGCAACGACACTACCAAGCCACCACTAACGCCCCCTTACATGGGTCCTTTCCTTGTGATCCGACGCAGTCCGAAATCATTCCTACTAAACATTCGTGGCAAAGAAGACTGGGTCTCCATTGATCGTCTAAAACCTGCTTATCTACTGCCAGATGACCCGCCTACAGTTCGCCTCTCTAGATCAGGGCACCCTATTTAACATGTACAGTATGTCATTTTTAGGGGGGGAGCCATGTACCAACCATGTGTCACATGATCGTACATAAATTATTTTGTATATATTATGCTTGTATCTGCGCTCTTCCCTCGCACTAAAAAAAACCAGAACAAACATGTCTATGTGTCGCCTATGTAACATTGTCATTTCTCGAACATGTATTTTCCTGTTGCCTTGAGGTTTTTTATAAAGGAGAGTGTTCTTTAATAATACTACTCAGTTGATTGCTTCCTGCCTTTGAGTCCTAACCTTTCTCTCGGCCCGTCACAGGGGTCGTGCGGCTATCTTTCTTAATTCCAAAATGTGGCATATAATACCCTTCAATCTTGGGTTCCTTTACTTCTAATATAAAGCCTGCTTCTAGATACTTATTTATCACTCCCTGATACTGATCAAAATATTCCCTGTCCTTCCTGAACTTAGTTTGCAACGATTCTAACTGTGCTACAGCGTTTCGGTAGTTCGTATCTGGCCTAGCATGCGACCCGAATGGTAGGCTAACCTGATATCCCTCAGGCTTCTTTACGACATTTTGCGACACCTTTCCCATGGCTTCCGCTTCGCGAACAGTATATTGCTCTGATGGGGCGATGCCAACACGGTCCAAACGCCACCATTCATCTACGTCAAACTGGTTTGGTTCACTCGCAGTTCTACAGACTCTGAGCGTTTTCACATGTTCGATCTTTTTTCCTTCCAATAGCCACTGCGGCACTTTCCCATATGGCGACATACCATTATGGGTCAGGAAAAGATTTATCCCATCAACCCTCTCGATGCCTATGATGAAGTAGCAAAAATAATCGCCCCCTACTAAAATGTGGACATTTTTCAACTCATTGGACTTATTCTCTGGATCGGCCAACGTGACTCCCTTACTCAACAGATGCTGTCTGACTTGTACATAACCAGCGTTATATATTGGGACGTCAACATTCTCGTGTGCCACCAGCTTCATTCGTACTATTCTTTATCCCATCTATACCCTACAGCTTATGACATCATATTGTCCACTTATTTCTGCGGAGCCAAACGGAGCTATGTTCAATGCTACCCTTCCTACTACCGGTAGGCCTAACTGTCTCGCGGTTTTCGCAGATATGAAGCTCTTTTGGCTTCCCGTATCGAGAAATAAGCGGACTCGCTTGCTACCTTGCTTATGATTGATTTTGGCCATAGCCGTTGGCAAGATTGTACATGTGAGGTCCACGTAGGACATCTGTGTGATCTTTGCACTTTTTCACTGTTTGGATTCCACTTTATCTTTAGATGGACGGGGGGCAGTTTCGTGCTGTTGAGGCGTCGCATTTACTACAGGGCGGGACGTCGTAGACTGACTACTACTATTACTTGGGGCTGAAGTGGATTGAACTGATTGCGGTCATTTTCCTGCTTTATAATTATCACAAATGGCTGTGTTGTGGTTACCATTACAATTCTTACAAGAGTTAGGGACGGGACACTTATCACTTCGATGACCAGACTTAGTGCAATTGAAACACAGGCCCTTCTTTAGCAAAATGCGACGTCTGGCAGCCACGTCAGTTACTTGGCGGCATACGTGAGGCGGGTGCCGTTCGTTACAAAAGGGACAAGAATTATTCTGAACGGGTTTCGACTTCGCTCTTACACTGACGTCTACTCTCTTGTCAGGTTCAAGTTTATCTCCTCGTTGCAAGGCATCATCCTCGAGCATTCTAATAATTAAATCGATCGCGTCGAAGAATTCCTCTAGCGTATAGTCACACTTTCTCAGATGCTCAACTACTTTCCTGTAGAGCTTCCCTTCTGACAACTTTTGATTAATGAGGCTCATGACTATACCATGGCCTATATCATTACTACTTAGCCTCTTGAGCTGCTCAATCATAATTGTTAATTCAAAACGGAACCTTTTCAGCTCTACAGGATCTAATGAGGGTACAAAGATATTAGCCAATTTTCTGTGCAGAATTATGAGTGTCTGATGGACATTACCATATTGTTTGTCTAAGAGATCCAACGCTATCCTATAGTTCGCGGCGGTTACAATTAGGGATTTTACGATCCTAAGCGGATCCCTGCCTAAAGTCCCCAACAGATATGTGAATTTAGATACATCATCCAAATCTGCTCTTCGATCCACATGTATCATAAAGAGCTCTCGATATGAAGCATATTCCTGCACTTCTCCTTCAAACGTGGGGAGAGGCAGCGGTTTTAATCTGGGGAGGGAAACATTCCCCGTCGGAGTGACTTTCACTCTATCAATTCGATTATATAGTAGGGTAGAAGCTCGCGTAGCTTCTCCTAACGTGTGCCTGATTCGGGCTTCTAAACCAGGTTCTAGTTTAACAGATTGTTTCTTGTACTGCTCTTTTAGCTGTCTTACCTCCTCTTGCAATTGCGTGACCAGATTCTGGTACACGGATTCAGAGTAGGTCTCAACTAATGCACGTTGTGTTTCAACCAGTAAGTCTACATCGAGGCATTCCCATGGAAACTGCAACGTCCGCCTCATGTACATCTGCCTTACTCTCTGGATGGATTTCAAGATTCGGTATCCCTGAGCATATTACTTCTGACAGGGGAACCACTTTCACCTCTCAATTGTGGACGTCATTAGCGAATCTCCTGGGCATCACCCTACATCAGACAACGGCCTACAACCCCGCTGCCAATGGAATGGTTGAACGTTTTCATCGCACCCTCAAAGCAGCTTTGATGTCCCGCTGCAAGGATTCCAACTGGTTTACTCAGCTTCCCTGGGTCCTCCTGGGACTAAGGACCACTCCTAAAGACGCCCTCGACGTCTCGGCAGCTGAAATGGTGTATGGCGACCCGTTGGTCGTCCCTGCCGAATTTTTTCCTTCTACAACCTCCTCCGACGATCTCCAGCGCATACGTCACGTCGTGGGAAAATTTACTCCATGCCGCCAGACTTACAGGCATTGATGGGCCTCATAGGCCCATCAATGCCTCGATGTGTATGATCGTGGCCACCGCCATTTTGACTGACTTTACTCTATTTCAGGAGGGTTTGGCAAACTAGGAAGGAACAGAATTAGGTTTAAGTTACGAAGATGGGGGCACAAAAAACTAGAGGCACACGCGGTCAGTCGCACATTGGGACACTGAGGGCTTTGTTCAGTCTCTCTCTCTCTCTCCTATTAGGGTTACCCTGAAGATCATACCTCATTGAACTTCCTTTCAAGCTCTGGAAAGCACTTGTCATCCGGTTCGAAGGACCAAATGTCGTGAATTTTCTCCGACTTATTGAAATGAATGATTCTAGGCCCGATGGAATGGGCCGATGACAAGACCTTGAAGAGGTTTGCTTTCCAAAACTATTCAGGATTCAATAAAATATCATCACAATTTTCAAATTTATTACAAAAATAACCATTTCATAGAGAAATAACACACAATAACACTTTAAGCTAATTGAAAAATAGAACTGTCACCCTTAGGGGGTCTGCAATATGTGCTTATGAAACACAAAGTCCACGTTGGACTAAAAAAGACTAAATTTTCACAATTACAACGATAATTCCTTGGTAAATTACCTACCAAGGTCCACAGGCGTATTTTAATGCATAAAACCAATCCCCAGTCCCAGGGATGACAATTTTACAGACCGATATAAAGTTACATACAATACTCAGAAAAAGGAACCAACCTGGTATCACGTGGCTTGGAGCGGAGACAGAGACGAACAATAGCAAAACTTACTGGGTTGGAGGTTTAGGCAGAGATGAACGAGCGTCGTGCTGGACAGCTCCGAGGAAAACTACGATCTCCCGCGCTAACTAAAGTGTCCTTGGGAGATGCAAGGGAACTCTTACGTTATTTATTCAATAAGGGGTTTGATAAAGCTTCTTTATCGACCACAAGACAGAGAAACAATCAAAGTCTTACTTCAGATCAAAGGGTAAACTTAATACTTCGGCTGAAGGCCATAATTTGCCGTAATCCAACAAACTAGAGAGTCCTTGGCTCTAAACATATACATCGATATTTTCATCGTGGTGAAACAGTATAATACAATTTTTGTAATTCGTAAATAATAAATACTTTGTCTCTCTGACACTCGCTCCTTCCCCACCAGGTGGTTGAATTTTATGCCACAATACCGTCACGTACTGGACAACACATATTCGCAGAAACGCCCGCGAGATCTTCCAAATTTTACCTCAATTTAACGCAACGTTCGTGGAGTTAAATGGCGGGGTTTTCGAGTGATCAGTTCGAAACTCTCGACATCATGCGAAGAGTTTTACGCTGGCACATAGTTTTTTGAGTAACCACACACACCCACACGAGACACGACATCGCGAGGTAATAGATCGGCAACCAGGTGAGTGTCATTCTCATTTCTTAGAAGTAGATGTGGTTCATGGTTCACAAGTAGTGTACTGAGATGTAACGAGACGATGAGTAATTTTTCCGTCTCATTGCAAATTAAATTTTTGATAAGTTCTTTAATGATTTTTGTATAACATAATTGTTGACAGAAGTGTTTTACTTTTGTGCATTTATGTTTCAAGCAGTGTTGTCTACTTCAATGTATTGAAGAGTAAGTTTTGACAGAAGTGTTTTACTTCTGTGTATTTGTGTTTGAACAGTGTTCACCACTTCGATGTTTTAAACAGTAAGTTTTGACAGAAGTGTTTTACTTCTGTGTGCATGTGTTTAAGCAGTGTTGTCTACTTCAATGTTTTGATGAGTAAGTTATTAATGGAAGTGATTTACTTCTGTTTTAAGCAGTGTCATTTACTTCGACGAGTAAGTTGTTGATAGAAGTGTTTTACTTCTGTTTTAAGCAGTGTTGTCTACCTTAATGTTTTGAAGATTACTTTGTCATTATTGACATTATTATTGATTTTTGCGAGTGATTTTGACTTGAATATTTTTTCACCATGTCTACCGAAGATCAAAGTAATGTATCAATTCTGTTTGAGGTTGCTCTACGTCGTATTTAAAATCTACTAGAGGAAATACCATGTATGGAAATGTTGCCTCTCCATCATATTGAATCGCAACAGAAAGCCCTAAATGGAGCGTCTAGTTCACTTAAGGCAGCATCAACTGAATATTATAAAGAAATAAAAGAGCAGACCTTAATTGACGTAGTAGAGCAGACCGAGGATTTCCTCAATGCAGCGCGACATGGAATCACTAAACTTGGGGATAGGTTAAGGAAACCCGGCCCTACCATTCCGCCACCTAATCTTCCTCAAATTACAATACCCACTTAGGATGGTAAAATAGAACAATGGATTCCGTTTTGGAGTATGTTCAAAGCATCTGTTCATGATAGGGATGATGTGAACGATATTATCAAGTTTACTATGTTGATTAGTTATCTTAGAGGTAATGCACGCGAAGCCATTGAAGATATATCTTTAACAGCAGATAATTACGCTGTGGCAATCAAGACACTAGAAGATCACTTTTCCAATGACGATTTAGTAGAACAAAATTTAAGACGACAATTGTTTAATTTGCCACATCTCAAGCATGATGTAAAACAATTAAAGGATTTCCTTACGAAATGGAATAATATCACTGGACAGTTAGAAATTCTAACGGGTAAACCTACTGGCGATCCTCTTGAAGGGGAAATTATCCTCAAATGCTTGTCCGATGAAACCTTGATATCGTTACAAGAAAGGCATAATACTCGTATACTTAGTGTGCATCAATTGAAGGAGGGCATTGCGAGATTAAGTCAAGTTTCATGTCCTAATAGAACGAGTGACAGTACATCATCACAATCAAACACTGTTAAGGGTAGCCCCTACCGCAACAAGGGTTCGAAAAACGAACGTCAAGCCTATTTGCCTAATGGTGCTTTCAGAACTAATGTTCAAGCCACCCCTAGGAAACACACTTTGTGTTGTTGCTTTTGTCAAGGTGAACACAGCGGCAAGGTCTGTACGAAATATGCTACTTTAGAGTCTAGAAGAGCATGTATTTATGAATTACAGTTATGTTGTGGTTGTTTGAGAAAGGGTCATCGTTCATTTGAGTGTACTAGTAAGTCCAATTGTTTCAAGTGTAACGGTAAACATCATACATTCTTAGTCAGATTAATGCCTAATCCTACTAGTGTTAACGTAAATTCATCTCGGAAGCAATCTGGTACTAGATCAGACCCTGTAGTAACTGTTCAATCGCAACCTAGTTCCAGCACTAGTCAACAAGCAGCCGCTGTGAGTAATCAGAGTAATTCACAGAATAATGGTAATAGTAATCGAGTAGCTGTTAAAAGTGTTGTATCTCTTCGACCGACAGCATTACCCACAGCAACACTTCAATTGATTAACGGAGAGAGTTAGATTTCGGTTCGAGCTTTCTTAGACAGTGGATCCCAGAGAGCATTTATTAATCCAGAAGTTGTTGAGAAATTGAACTTAGTACCGATGAAAGGAGTGGGATTGACATTAATTCCATTCAAAGATAGAGTTGAAACTAATTTGTTTGACACAGTACGGGTGAAGGTTCAAGCAGGTACTAAACGTATTAAGTTGAATGCTGTTGTTTGTAATCATGTTAACACTTCCATACACACACCTGGACTACATAACGTATATCTGCAATTGCAACAACAAGGCGTTAAGCTAGCAGATAGATGTGTTGAATTAGATACCCTAAGTGACATAGGTTTGATTATTGGTGCTGACTATTATAATGCATTTGTCTATTGTCAGGATGAATATGAGGATGTAGGTTTGATTAGTAGCACCGCTGGTGCTGTTATCTTTGGTCCTATAAAAAAGTGGGCATGTAATGTAGTCAGCGATGAAGCAAATGTAAGATGTGTAATAGGTACACAGAGCATAGTTTGTTTAAGAATCTCTGCATCTGTTAATCCCCTTGATGATGAGGATATTTCTAGATTATGGTCATTAGATACGATTGGCATCAGTGAGGATGCACGATCTTATAACGCACAAGCAACAATCAAACATTTCAGTGAAACTATTGTGAAGGTTGGTAACAAATATACTGTTGATTTGCCATTTAGGAATAATGCTAGACCCCCTACTGGTTATAGAAAGGCATTGGGTCAATTGTATTCACTTACAAAAACCCTTCAGTCTAAACCAGAATTGTTTGATCAATATCAATCCGTTTTGGACGAATATGTCAAGCTAGGATTTATTGAGGAAATAGAAGTAGAGGATGACTCTTTTCATCCAATTGATGGCATTAACCATTATTTACCTCACCATCCAGTTTTTAAGGAATCTGCTACGACTCCAATTAGGATAGTTTTTAATGTGTAGTAAGGAGTCACAACAAGCCAAGTCCCTCAATGATTGTTTGCATGCTGGACCTAATTTGGCAATGAAACTGACAGATATGCTGGTAGAATTTTGCCAGAATAAATATGCTGTAGTAGCAGACATAAGTAAGGCTTTCCTTAAAATAGGAATTAATGAAAGTCACAGAGATTTCACGAGATTTTTGTGGTTTGCTGATAGAGATTTTAAGAATGTTAAGAATTTTAGATTTAAGGTTTTGTTGGTTGGAGCTACTTGCTCATCCTTTTTGCTTAATCAAACTATACAGTATCATTTGCAGAATCACTAAGATCCCATCGCAAGGTCAGTAATGAAGTCTTTTTATGTGGATAACTTCATGAAAACTTATGAGAATTGTGATGATTTAGAACTCGAGAGTCAAAGTAAATCAAATTATGTTTGGAGCTAATATGCCCTTGGGGGAATGGGTAAGTAATTTGAGCTCATTTAATGATAGACATACACCTGCTAATGTGGATTTGAATGCAGTAAAACCACTCGGTCTCCTGTGGGATACCAGTGATGATTCATTGAAAGTAAAGATCCCCATTCAGATTGTTACTTATCTCAGTAATTTAGGAAACACTTGTACTTTCACTAAGAGAAAGGTTGTGTCTCTCCTTTCAACCATCTTCGATCGTTTAGGAATGTTAAACCCCGTGACAATTAAGGGGAAACTATTTGTAAAGAAATTATGGGAACTGAAAACTGCTTGGGATGGCGATCTGCGGATTGATTTGAAGAAAGAGTTTGATGACTTATTAAGCCAATTCAAAACCACTGAGGCGATCAGAGTCCCTAGATCTTGCTTTAATGGAGGTAAATTTAGCTTGCATGTGTTTGTTGATGCCTCTCAGGTGGCTTATGGTGCCTGCGCATATGTTGTTAGCAGTAAACAGATGAGTCATTTGCTAATTAGCAAATCTCGAGTAGCCCCAAGCCCTCCGCTCACTATTCCGCGTCAAGAATTACTTGCTTTAACTATAGGCACACGTCTAGCTGTTCATTTGTTAGAGAGTTTTGGGGATAAGATTTCAGATTGCACTGTTTGGAGTGATTCCAAGGTTGCTTTGAGTTGGTTGTTTTATGAAAAATCTAAAGAAGTGTTTGTAATTAACAGAGTAAAGGAAATCAAGGACTTGAAGTTCAATCATAACATCAGACTATTTTATGTTTGTACCGAGGAAAATCCTGCTGATTTAGTTACACGAGGTATTTCAATGTCTCTTTTGGGTAAGTCAGTTTTGTAGTTTCATGGTCCCACTTGGATCATTGACCAAAATCAATTTACAGAACAAGAAGCTGTAGTTTACAGAGAGTCTGTCAATGTAAATGAAATACTTGCAGAACCAAGTTTGAGAGTTCCCGATGATGATGTGATTACGTTTAATTGTTCAGAATTCTCTACCTTGAAACAGGCATTAAGAATTGTAGGTAGATTAATTCGGTTTGGGAGAAGAATATTTCCTGAAAAATTCCAGGAAAGTAATAATTTACTTGTGTTAATCAGGATTATGCAACGTCAAGCTTTCCCAACACTGTATTATGCATTGAACAATGGTTTACAAGAAAATTCTAGTGTTCCCTCTGAGTTGAGGAATCTTATCAGACAATTAGGTCTTTATGTAGATGAAAGTGGTGTCATTAGGTGTCAAGGGAGAATTCAAAATGCAGATTTGTCAGAATCTGCTAAGCATCCGGTGTACGTCGCTAGTCGACAACCCTTATGGCCACTTACAGTGTCACATTACCACATACTTAATTTACACTGCAACACAAACACCTTAGTGATCATTCTGCAACAGCAGTTTTGGGCAGGAAAAAATTCGCCAATCCGTGAAGATTTTGAAAGCATGTCTTCTGTGTAAGAAAGTGCAGAATCAACCCCTCCCTTGCCACCAGAGTGAGTCAAGTATGAAGCGCCGTTTTCCTGTGTTGGCATAAACTATACAGGAAACATTAGTGTATCTGAGAATGAAGCTGAAGACGAGAAGGCGTATGTCTTGTTGTTTACATTGCCTTGTATATATGCAAATCCATGAATGCTCGAGAATTCATTCTTGTCTTTAGGCAATTCGCAGCAAAACACGGACTTCCAAGGTTTTTAATAAGTGACAACGCACCGAACTTCATTGCAGCAAGTAAGTTTTTAAGGGGAATCAGTGAAGAGCCAGAAGTAAGAAATTACCCTACTGATAGTAATTTAGAGTGGAAATTCATTACCCCCAGAGCCCCATGGAAAGGAAGTTTTTACGAGAGACTGATCAGGGTAGTGAAAAGCTGTTTACAAAGGGCCTTGTTTAGAAAGAGTTTCATTCATAGAACTCAGTACCATCGTGGCCAAAGCTGAAAACATCATCAGTGATAGGCCCCTAACATACGTCAACGAAGATAATGCAGATGATGCACTCACTCCTGCGAAACTCTTATATGGCAGTAATTTTACAGTAGCTCCTCCTTTGAACAAGCTTGTCGACTTACCTTACCACGAGAACGTCGATTTGAGGGAGAACTATGCCAAATTGTGTAGGACGATAAGGAAGTTTGAGAAATTGTGGCTACATAATTATTTGTTTTCTCTTAGGGAAAGACATAAGAACGTTGAGTTGTCAAACATCTGTCCTTTGAACGTAGGAGATTTAGTTCTTATAGTTAATGAGAACTGTAAGAGATACAAATACCCTTTAGGAATCATCGAACAACTCCATGCCGGACCTGATAATGTCATAAGGACAGCTGAGATAAGAACGGCAAGTGGAAATTTTACGAGACCACTGAATCAAGTCATTCCACTTGAATGTAATGTAATAGAGACGTCGTCAACAGATAACAAACAAGATGAAGAAGGTGAGGCCGAATCCGTGGACGTAGGAGATGACCTTGAGAGTGTCGCGAAGGATGAAAAAACAGATGTCCCACTATTACAGATGACATGTGATCGTCCTCCTATGAGAAGAGCTGCTGTTAAAGTCGAAGAACACAGAAAACAGTTGATTCAAAAGGGAGCTTTGTAAAGCTCTATAAATGTGTTTAAGATTCTTCCCCTTTTTTTGTGGGGAAGGGCGTGAGAAATTCCTCTCACAACGATTATTAGTATTGCGTGTTCATACAGGTTATTAATTAATTTATTATTGAGAATTGTCGTTTGTCGGGTAATTGGCAAACAGGAATTATGTTATTGTGTTTGTGTCTTTATTCATGGAACCGAAATTTGCATGTCTTCGTATTTTGTAGAAATGTGTTCTTTGTTGCATATTAAAGAACCACATCTTACGGGAGAATGACACTCTTACGTTATTGTTTGTTTCATGCATGACTATGGGTTTTAGTATGTCGCATTTTACGTATGGTCAATCACCCTAAAATAAACTTACAAAACGTTAATAGATGTTTCAGTTTTAATAATATCCTTTTATGTACTTCTGGCAAATGTGTTATGCAGCGTTTGGTAGTAGTTGAAGGTGTTACTCACTTGTTTACATCTCGGCAGAGAATCCATTAGTTAAGGTCAAAGGTTAGAAGATAACGAGGGCAGTGTTCGCCCTATGATTCACCTAGTTCGCGCTCCTCCATAGATGTATGGGCGTGACGCTACACATGATCATATTTGTCACACACCACCAACCAGCTAATTACATTTAAGAAACGTGTTTAAAATTGCATACTGTGTGTTTTGATTTTGTTTTTATGTTGATCTTTGAATTTGCTTCAATGTTTTTTTAGTTAATGTATAATCTTGTAGGCAGTCTTACATACTTTGTAATTGTATAACTTTTCTCCTTTCCTCGTATAAGATCTGAATGCACGATTTTGCTCAGGGCCTCAGGCTCAAACTTTGAGCTGATCTGTTATCGGTTGTCGTGGTGGTGGTGGTTGTGTGTGTGCATAAGACTAGAAGTGGTGATTAACCCTTATTCTTTTAACTCTGTCGTAATTTTGCGTGTGCCATTGACTTATAAATCTCTTGAGTTTGTCTTTGCATAATCACTCATTTATGTAAAATTTAACTTTTAGCTATCAAAGTAAGTTTGACTACAATTTAACAAGTACGTTTCAATATCCTCCAATGATTTATGGTCTTGTTTTAATTTATAGTTGGTAATTAAGAATTGATCTGATTCTTACTTAACATCAAGGTGTTCATACTAAGAAGTTTGTGCAACTTATAGAAAATGAGACTACAAACTGCGGTCCTCTAAGATTGGAAAATCTACCCGTGAGTACTCACGAGAGCGAAATATATATATATATATATATATATATATATATATATATATATATATATATATATATATATATATATATATATATACAATATATATATATATATATATATATATATATATATATATATATATATATATATATATATATATATATATATATATATATATAGAGAGAGAGAGAGAGAGAGAGAGAGAGAGAGAGAGAGAGAGAGAGAGAGAGAGAGAGAGAGAGAGAGAGAGAGAGAGAGAGAGAAAACAAACTTGTCCGTTGTATCTTATTGAACTTATGAGCCGAGTTCATGTCAGTAGGGACTGCTCAGTAGATGAAAGGACTTAAAGTCTTAGAGTGTAGTCATATTGTTGAGAGTTATATGACTGTAGTACTATTGAATATCGGTTATACTAATTAATGGTCTATTGGGGGAGAGAAATCTCACGTTATTCCTTAGAAGCCGTAAAGGGAGCAGTGGTAGTTGTTATGAAAAGACTTTTGTAGCGGCTTTATAGTCAGTAACAACATTAAGTATACAGCCCACTTCATCCATCATTTTTTCACCACACAGTATGTAATTTAAAACATATTTCTTAAATGTAATTAGCTGGTTGGTGGTGTGTGACAAATACGATCATGGGTAGTGTCACGCCCATACATCTATGGAGGAGAGCGAACTAGGTGAATTATAGGGCGAACACTGCCTCGTTGTCTTCTAACCTTTAGCTCAACTAATGAATTCTCTGACGAGATGTAAAAAAGTTACGTAGCACCTTCAACTACTACCATACGTTGTACAACGCATTCGCTAGAAGTACATATATGAATCTTGTTATTAAAACCGAACATCTATCAACATTTTGTAAACATATTTTACAGTGATTGACCATACGTAAAAAGCTACATACTAAAACCATAGTCATGGATGAAACAAACAATAACGTAAGAGTGTCATTCTCTCGTAAGATGTGGTTCTTTAACTCTTATCATATTTTGCAATAAAGACACATTTCTACAAAATACGAAGACATGCAAATTTCGGTTTCATGAATAAAAACACAAACGCAATAACATAG